>NC_063375.1:1991654-1994164 GCF_021869965.1 Rhincodon typus
AAGCGCTCAATCGCCTTTGTTGATTGGTGCCCAACTGGGTTCAAGGTTAGTGTTGGGTTTTGTGTTGAATCCACCGGGGCTCTGGCAAAACATGGGTTGTGACAATCTAATCACTGCTGTGTACAATATTCACTACATCTAGCTCAAAATGTGTCTCACCTTCCAGAGATAGTATTGGAACAGACCCTTTAGCCTGAGTGGATCACTCTAAGGGGACCTGTGGTAAAATCCTCTGCAGTTCAGACATTGACTACAGCTCAGAAAATTTCGGGAGAGAACCTGCCTGGAAACAAGACAATAACTTCCTGATTAACAGAGCCCCACTGTAGTCGCCGTGTGATGAGAATTACACAGAGATCCCATTAGAATTTTGAGTTTTAAATCTGAGGGAAGATGGACAGGCAATGAATAATTTTCCATGTTGCACATGGAAAGTCTCAAACACATTGATAGATGCACATTTAGCAGAGTAATGGAATTTTGGAGATTCAATCCTGAATCTGCTCCCTAAGCAACTCCAAGGTAACAGTTTTGCTTCTTCCCAACAGGTTGGCATCAACTACCAGCCTCCGACTGTGGTACCAGGCGGGGACCTGGCGAAGGTGCAGAGGGCCCTCTGTATGCTGAGCAACACCACCGCCATATCCTTGGCCTGGACGCGCCTGAACCTCAAATTCGACAAGATGTATGCCAAGCGGGCCTTCGTTCACTGGTACGTGGGGGAGGGTCTGGAAGAAGGGGAGTTCCAGGATGCACGGGAGGACATGGCCTCTCTTGAGAAGGATTACGAAGAGGTGGGGGTCGACTCTTCCTATCTGGACAGGAAGGGCGAGGAAGAAGAATAGGTTTTATTACAATTTTCAATGATTAACTGTCTTAACTATAATACACATTGATGTTATTAATAATATTTAAGAAATAAAGTTATTTTAAATGTTTTTGTAAGTGTGTCTCATTACGAGCTATAGACAGCAGCAAGGGATCGAGGAACATGTTGGAAAAGAAGAGTGAAGATGAATGTTCCATAAACTGGCTTCTTCAAACTGCATACAGCTGCAGTCTCGGGGTCACTGAGTATTTCATTCATTCACACATTGTCCTCTGCTAGATGTTTAGAAAATAGATCACAGATCTCATTGATATGCATCTGATGTGTGGTTAATTGCATTTGCTGGCATGAATGGGCACTCAAAGATTGGAAACTGATTATTGGGGATCAGATTGAGGGAAGTTGGATGAATGGGGCATTGGAAGGTTGGATTTTTTAGATAATGGTCAGTGACAGAATTTACAGGAAGGGAGCTTCTCAGTAGGGGAACTGATGCATATCTTTTTTATTGATTTTTGCTATTAGCTTTATTTGGGATCTGCTTGTTAGGCTCTGATCTTTTTAGGTTTGATTAATACTAGTACGTTCTGCTGACTGGGAGTTGGTAGGTAGTGGTTCATTGACCTCACTGTTCTGATTGCGTCCAAATGGGTTGAGCGGATTCCCTTCCTTGACCTCTCCCACATTGATCACCAAAGTCTGAAATTAAAAAGGGAGGTAATATGACCAATTATATAAACAACAGACTGGATATGATTCATCATCAGAAACAATCAGGTAGGTTCTTTAAGGAAGAATTAAAGTACTAGGATATTGCGAACAAAACTGAACTGAGGCAAGTACGCACATATTATTAATTAAAATTTTAACTACTCCAGTTACTCATCATGAAATTTGTCCAGAATATGATGTCTAAATCTGAGAAAAAATGTATTCATTTCAAAAGTGTTATAGAGCCATAGTGATCTACAGCACCAAAACGACTATTCAGCCCATCACATATGAGACTGTCAGTAAAGTCATAGAGTTGTACATCATGGAAACAGAACCTTCAGTCCAATTCGCCCATGGTGGCCAGATATTGTAAATTAATTTACTCACATTTGCTAGCATTTAGCCCATATCTCTCTAAACCCGCCTTTTAAATGTTGTAATTGTACCAGCCCCCACCACTTCCTCTGGATTGTCATTACATATATGTGCCACCCTCTGTGTGAAAAAGTTGTCCCTTAGGTCCTTCTAAATCTTTCCCCTCTCACTTTAAAGCTATGTTGTCTCGTTTTGGACTTCTTTACACTGGGGAAAGACCTTAGCTATTCATCTATCCATGCCCCTCATGAATTTTTAAACTTCTGTAAGGTCACTCCTCAGCCTCCAATGCTCCAGGGAACATAGCTCCAGCCTATTCAACTCCTCCCCATAGCTCAAACCTTCCAACCCCGGCAAAATCCTTGTAAATCTTTTCTGAACCCTTTCAAGTTTCACAACATCTTTCCTATAACACGGGGACCAGAACTGAATGCAATATTCCAAAGCAGCTTAACAAATGTCCTGTACGGCCACAACATGACCCCCAAACTCCTATACTGAATACTCTGACCAATAAAAGCAAGCATACCAAGTACCTTCTTCACTATCCTACGTACCTGTGTCTCCACTTTCAAGGAACTATGATCCTGCA
>NC_063375.1:1994174-1994856 GCF_021869965.1 Rhincodon typus
TATTCATCAATCGTGTTACAGCTAATTCGCTCTAACAAAACATGTGTTATAGCAGAGCTACCCGTGTGCGGGTACGACAGGTAATAAGGCAGGCAAATAGAAATCTCGGATTTATTGATAAAGGAATGGAATCATCATTATTGGCAGTCCCTTGCAGTCAAGGATGATTCTTTCTACTCCCAGGGTGAGTCTGTAGGTGACCAATACAGCTACTGCAGTCACTGTTAGGCTTGGGGCAATTGGTGGGTCACAGGAAGGGATGTGGCTGCTCACCTCTCCTTTCGCTTGGCTTCCACTTTTTTCCCCGATGGCAGGTCTCGAGGTGCCCGACGCCTCCACTTTTGAGTGGTCTTGGGCCAGTGAGTCTCAGGCGTCTGTGGGAATGTCGCACTTTGCCTGTGAGGACTCGAGGGTAACACTGAAGCCCAGTTTCCTCTGGCCCAGCTTCATGCGGACGACGTGCCCAGCCCATCGGGGGTGGTGGGGGGGGGGGGGGGGAGGTCAGTGCCTCGGTGCTAGGGATGTTGGCCTGGTCAAGGACACTGGTGGTTGGTGCTTTCTTCCAAGTAGATTCACAGGATCTTGCGTGGGCGGTGTTGGTGGTACTCCTCAGCGCCTTGTGGTGTCTGAATAGGAACGGAGTGTGAAAGTGGCCAAGTGTTGCTGCATTAAGAGATAACAA
>NC_063375.1:1995256-2018379 GCF_021869965.1 Rhincodon typus
CCCCCATTTCTGAAGAAGCATCTAGGCCCGAAACGTCAGCCTTCCTGCTCCTCTGATGCTACTTGGCCTGCTGTATTCATCCAGCTCTACACCTTGTTATCTCAGATTCTCCAGCATCTGCAGTTCCTACTATCTCTGTTACTGCATTGGTGAGATTGCACCAAGAGTGCTGTATACACATTAGTCCCTTTGGGAGAGGCATTAGCCTAGTGGTATTATGGCTGAACTACCAATCCAGAGACTCATAAACTAAACTCTTTCACTGAGGTAACGTTCCTATAAATGTATTCTAACCAATCTATTTTTCTCAGACAGACGAGACTTGTTACAGACTCCAGCCATTCTACTTCTAATAGCCCAAAAACTTTTTAACTAATTTCTCTACATTTTGTTCAGCCAGTTTTTTATTTTCTTCTTTCAGCTGAATCCTCTCCTTAACCTCCTCAGTGAGCCATGGTTGGTTTACCCCTCTTTAGAACTTTTCCTCCTTACTGCGATGTATTTTGGCCTGACAACCCACCTTATTTTGGTGAGCTCGTCCAGCCTACACAACCCTCCCTGTCGCTGTAATGTCGTCCAGTCACTAGACCTCACTCTGACCCTGACAGCCCTCCTCATCTCTGTAACGTCCACCAACCCCGAAAATAAAACCTCATTAACAAATTACAAACTGCAGTTGCTGGAAATCCGAAGCAAAAACAGAAATTGCTGGAGAAACTCAACAGGTCTGGTAGCATCCGCGGAAAGAAAACAGAGTTAATGCTTTAGGTCTAGTGACCCTTCTTTAGAACACTCACCCCCAAAATGTTAACTTTGTTTTCTCTCCGCAGATGCTGCAAGACCTGCTGAGTTTCTCCAGCAATTTGTTTTTGACCTGAAAAATCTAAAGTCTGCAATCTCCTCCAGACCCTACAATTCTCCCTAACTCCATAACTTCCTTGAGCCCCTACAATCCTTACTCTGTAAATCCCTTCAGCCCGTATTCCAGTCCTCTCTGTGCAGCCTTCTGCAATCTTCTCTATCTCTGTAATGTCCAGCCCCTACAATCCTCCCAATTCTGGAACAAGAACAGGAGTTGCTGGAAAAGCTCAGCAGGTCTGGCAGAATCGGTGAAGAAAAAGTCTGAGTTAACATTTTAGGCCTGGTGACCCTTCCTCAGAACATCCCATTTCTGTAATTTCCAAAAGTCCATCCCTCTACTTCTCCAACCTGGTCACCAGCCCTGGCCACCATCCTGGAGCCCAAGGTGAGGTTACAGCCTCCACCCTCCCCATCTATCTTTCAGCATTTTCATCCAGTTGACAAGGTGAGGATTAATCAAGGAGATAGGCTCAGTTAGATCATTTGTGATGGTACTGTGCCTTTAAGAGAGATGTGTTCTGTCCTGTTTTTATTGCAGAGGGGGTGTTGTCACAGTGGTACTGAGATGTCTCCCGAAGATGGGACAATTGGTAAACAGCTTTTGAGTTCTCCCTGGATTTTTATGAGAGAAAAGAATCTTGAGTGGGCAGGGTAAGGACTCACAAAACCTGTGAAGACTTTTAGTTTTGTTTTCAGTGAGTGAGAAGTTTTCTGCTGGTTGCTGAGCTGAAAGCTTGAGTTCTGAGCTGCTAGAGTGAAGCCTTAGACAGCGACGCATCCTCTTCAAAATCCAAAAGGGGCAGATTGTTCCTTTCTTCAGGACTGGAGAGAGACAGCACACGAGAATTGTAACTGTTTTTGAACTGTATATTTTGATGTTATTTGAACATTTGATGATTAGTGATTAAATTACACATTAGTAGTTAAATAACACGTTAAGTATTTCCATAGTGTTATCGTTGTACCAACTTTTTAGCTGTGTTGTAAGAAGAAAGTGCATTTTGATTAAAGCCGAGTGGTGGGCCAATTGAATCACATCTGGAACACAGCACTTTACACTTGCCTTTAAATAAAAGTTAAGGTTTAGTCTGTCTCCTTACAATACTTGAGCGGGGGTGAGGATGTCTGGTATGGTCTATATCAGAACCTGGGAAAAACCTTCTGAGGCACAGGAATTGGGGTAAGGGAGAGGGGCAATTGGAATAGGAGAACACCAATGCAGGGAAGAGAAATGAACTCGGCAGCACTTATACACTTAATGATAGGGTCCTGGGGAGTGTTGCCAACAAAGAGATGTTGGGGAACAGGTACATAGTTCCTTGAAAGTGGAGTCGCAGGTAGACAGGGCAGTGAAGAAGGTGTTTGGTACGCTTACCTCTATTGGTCAGTACATTGAGGATAGGAATTGGGAGGGTCATGTTGCAACTGTACAGGCCATTGGTTAGGCCACTTTTGGAATACTGCATGCAATTCTGGTCTCCCTGTCATTGGAAAGATGTTGTGAAATGTGAAAGGGTGCAAAAGAGATTTCCAAGGATGTTGCCAGGGTTGGAGGGTTTGAGCTACAGGGAGAGGCCGAATACGCTGGGGCTATTTTCCCTGGAACGTCTAGGCTGAGGGGTGACCTTATACAGGTTTATAAAATGATGAGGGGCATGGATAGGGTGAATAGCCAAGGTCTTTTTCCAAGGGAAGGGGACTCCAAAACTAGAGGGGCATAGGTTTGAGGTGGAAGGGGAGCGATTTAAAAGGGACAACTTTTTCACGCGGAGGGTGATATGTGTATGGAATAAACTGCCAGAGGAAGTGGTGAAGGCTGGTACAATCATTTAAAAGGCATCTGGATGGGTATATGAATAGGAAGGGTTTAGCAGGATAGGGGCCAAATGCTGGTAAATGGGACTAAACCAATTTAAGATATCTGGTTGGCACAGACGAATTTGACCAAAGAATCTGTTTCCATGCTGTACAACTCTATGAGCCATACAGCCCTAGTTTACTTGAAATGATAACATCGCATACAAAGGTTCCCTGAAGTTTGTGTCAGTTTAAAGAAAAACTATTCACTGAACTGTACATGCTAGTGTCCTGACACTAGAGGGAATAACTTTTAATATAATGCCAAGGTGTATATACATAAAATATAATATTACACATATACTCATACATTGCAGAGACAAGCAATGCCTGGAATAAGGCTGACAGACATTATCGAGAACCAAAAATGTTTAACAGTTCCTGCCTGGACAGAACCAAAACCATTTAAACAGTGATCCATCAATAATCCATAGTCTCAGTCATTTAACAAAAGGCAAGAACTCGGTCCATAATTAATTGTTTTCTGGGATTGTTGCGCAGATGGCTTTTTAATTCCTCGGTTTATCACCTCCCCCTCCATGACATTAGATACAAAGTAAAGCTTTCTCCACTCTGTCCCCATTGCATACTCTCAGGACAGGGAAAGCATAGGGTTAGTTACAGAGTAAAGCCCTCTGTACTCTTTTTAAACTGTAAGTAAAACTGAAAGTAAATCTTCCTCAACTCTTTTAAGCTGAAAATAAAATTCCTGGACGCCGTCGCGATCAAGCACTCCCAGGACAAGTACATCATGGGGTTAGGTACAGAGTAAAGCTGCCTCTACATTGAACCCATTACATAGATACAGCACAAGGTTATATGCAGAGTAATGGGGAGATAGTTCAGCCATGCATGAGTATCCCAGGAATAAGATTTGCAGAGCTTGAGAACAACCAGGGACAGAGAGACACCAAGACAGACACTGGAGATGGAGATGTGGGCTGGTTAACCAACACCCTCTCCTTTGGACCCAGGTTTACTGCGAGGTATAAGGTGCGAGTGTGTGGGGGAGCAGGGAAATGTACAAGATGCTGGATTATTGGCAGTGAGTCTGAGAGAGCAAAGCAATGACACCCAGCTTTCTTCCTGATTCGCTGTCTGCAATGTCTCCTCCTGGCGTTTAGGAACCAGCCTCTTGCTCTTGTCCCAGAGCTTCCAACAGGATCCCCATAGGTGTCCTCTTCAACCCGATGCTCTCGATCTTGTTCTCGATTTTGTTCTTCAGATTCCGGAGGCGCAGGGAAGCATGGATTATAATTACTGGAGAGGGAGCAAAATGGGAGTGAGTTAAGAGTTCACAGCCAGATGGTGCCAAAATTCAGAGACATACAATGCGTCGACTCCCGCTCTCTCTGTCACGCACAAACGTGTCGACTCACTCTCTCACGCATAGACGTGTTGACTCGCTTTCTCTCGCACAAACGTGTCGACTCGCTCTCTCTCTCACGCACAAACGTGTCGACTCGCTCTCTCTCGCGCAAACGTGTCGACTCGCGCTCTCTCGCGCAAACGTGTCGACTCGCGCTCTCTCGCGCAAACGTGTCGACTCGCGCTCTCTCTCGCGCAAACGTGTCGACTCGCTCTCATGCACTCACGTGTCCACTCGCACTCTCTCTCTCGCGCAAACGTGTCGACTCGCTCTCTCTCACGCGCAACGTGTCGACTCGCTCTCTCTCACGCAAACGTGTCGACTCGCTCGCTCGCTCTCTCTCTCGCGCAAACGTGTCGACTCGCTCTCTCTCACGCGCAAACGTATCGACTCGCTCTCTCTCTCACGCGCAAACGGGTCGACTCGCGCACTCTCTCATGTACAAATATGTCGACTCGCGCGCTCTCTCTCATGTACAAATATGTCGACTCGCGCGCTCTCTCTCATACATAAATGTGTTGACCCAGTCTGTCTCTTGTACAGGTATGTACATTCACTGACCCTCTCACATGGACGCACAGATCTTTCACACCTCTATTGCAACCCGTCTCAGTGTTCTCTGCTGTAAGCTTGAGAGTAGAGAGGAGATTCGAAATGAACAGCATTGGGATAGGGAGCAAATGAGAAATGCGCTGGAACAGAGGAAAGGGAGAGGTGGTTGGCTCGGGAAAGGCAGGGAGAAAAAAAAAGAGAAGACAGGAAGATGGGAGCGGAGGAGCAGAGTTAAAGGGAGAGAGGAAAGAGGTAGCCCTAGGTGAGATGCATGTTCAGAGAACCAGCACAGGCACACTATGCTGAATGGCCTGTGCTGTAACATATGCGTGACTGATTCCATGATAATGTCAGGGTGACAGGCAGACGTTACGAGGATGGAGAGATCTTGAGGAGATGCGCAGGTCACAGTGGGAGGAAGAACAGGAGAAGAAACCAAAGGAAAATTCCTCACAGGGAGGGTGCAGTGACTGACCCACATGCAACTGAGGGGAGGGAGTGGGGGGTGGGCTGGGCAGGGAAGTGGGAGACAGACAAGGGCATAAAGCAACAGACTAAAAGGTACATGAGGAGATTGGGGAACGGGAGGTGAAGGGATAACAAGCAGCAGAGAGGTGAGGGAAGTGGTGTATTGGAGGTAACAGGGGCAAAGTGAGGAAGAGCGAGGGAAACACTGTGCAAATTTCCAGAAAGCAAGTGTCAAGGCTCCACATTAAAGGTTCCTGTGCAGAATAAAAGCTGATGGTGTCAGCGGCTGGTAACTTGGATAGATGACTGCCTGGCAAACATGAAACAGACAGCAGGATGGCAACAGGTGATGAGTCGTAACGGCTGGTGCTGGGATCTCAACTATTCACAATTCATAACGACGACTTGTGGAACGGTGGCTCAGGGGTTAGCGCTACTGCCTCAAAATGCCAGGGACCCGGGTTTGATTCCAGCTTCGGGCAAACTGTCTGTGTGGGAGTTTGGACATTCTCCCCCCGCATCTGCGTGGGATTCCTCCCACAGTCCAAAGATGTGCGGGTTAGGGTGGCTTGGCCATGCTAAATTGTCCACAGTGTTCCAGGGATGTGTAGGTTAGGTGGAGTAGCCATGGGGAATGCAGGGTTACAGGGATAGGGTAGGGGATTGGTGGCAGGTGGAATGCTCTTTGGATGGTCAAGGGTGGACTTGATGAGCCGAATGGTCTGCTCCTGCGCTGGAGGGATCCTATGATCTCAATGAAGGTACAGAGGCTAAATCTGTTGATGAGACAGGAAGGGGGGAATACAAGTCAGAGACAGAACAAACAGTGATGCACTGGCAAGCCAGGGGAACAGGCTAGGTGGAGGTCAGAAGGGTCCGGAGTGATGTTGCGGTGAGCAGACACTCACTGAGCATGGGGAAGGTGATTCCGAAGAGAAAGACAGCGACGCCCCCAACCACAGACAGGAGGCAGTAACTGGCCAGCAGCACGGCTAAGAGACACAGGGTCGGGTGGTTCCTGCGTAGTCTCCGGATTGCTGCCTTGTTCTCTGCCGACCACACAAAGCCCAGGAAAAGCAGCGTGACCACCAACCCTCCCAGTAGCGTCTTCAGCGGCTCGATGTACCTACGACAGGAGAGGCAGTGGTTCAGGCGAGTCGACAGGTCTCACTCTAGCTCTCTACTGTGACATACCAGATCCGGCACCACCTGCTGCTTGGCCAGCAGTTGCAAGGTGGTGCCCCCAAGCTGTTGGAGCTTGCAGCTGCACGGTGACTGTTCACATAGCGGCTAAAAAACAACTACGGTCAACTTGGCAAATCATAGTACACAAAGTGGGGCTGCACATTGGTTAGGCCATTTGCGGAATACTGAATTCAATCCTGATTTCCCTGCATTCGGAAAGATGTTGTCAAACTTGAAAGGGTTCAGAAAAGATTTACAAGGATGTTGCCGGGGTTGGGTTTGAGCTATAGGGAGAGGCCAAATAAAAGCTGGGGCTTTTTTCCCCCCCTGGAGCGTTGGAGGCTGAGGGGCGACCTTATAGAGGTTTGTAAGATCATGAGGGGCATGGATAAATAAATGTGGAGCTTGAAAAGCACAGCATGGGTCAGACAGCATCGGAGGAGCAGGGAAGTCAATGTTTTGGGCCAAAACCCTTCATCTGGACCGACTGACAAAGTTTGACGGGTGACAGTGCAGAGACAGCTTTACTCTGTATCAAACCCTATGCTGTCCCTGTCCTGGGAGTGTTTGAAGGGGGACAGTGTAGAGGGAGCTTTACACTGCATCTAACCGTGCTGCCCTTGGTGTGTTTGATGGGGGACAGTGTAGAGTCAGAGATAACACAGTGTGGAGCAGGATGAACACAGCAGGCCAGGCAGTATCAGAGGAGCAGGAAAGCTGACGTTTCGGGTCAGGACTCCTGTGAAAGGTCCCAACCTGAAACGCCAGCTTTCCTGCTCCTCTAATGCTGCCTGGCCTGCTGTGTCCTTCCAGCCTCACACTGTGTTATCTCTGACTCCAGCATCTGCAGTTCTTACTATCTGAGTGTAGAGGGAGCTTTACTCTGTACCTAACCCCGGTCTGTCCCTGTCCTGGGAGTGTTTGATTGGGGGGGATAGTGTAGAGGGAGCTTTACTCGGTATCTAACCCCGTGCTGTCCCTGTCCTGGGAATATTTGATGGGGGACAGTGTAGAGAGAGCCTTACTCTATATCTAACCCCGTGCTGTCCCTATCCCTGGGTGTGTTTGATGGGGGGGACAGTGTAGAGGAAGCTTTACTCTGTATCTAACACGGTGCTGTCCTTGGGTGTGTTTGATGGGGGGGACAATGTAGAGGGAGTTTTACTCTGTATCTAACACGGTGCTGTCCCTGTCCTGGACGCCTTTAAATGAGGACAGTATCAAGGGAGACTTACTTCCAAAAGAGTGGAAAAGAATATGTGAAGGCGAAAACAAAAGTCCCGCCCTCCTTACCCCATCCCTTTAATGCCAGACTATCTGACCACGTGGCTGTGCTGCCTAGGTGACAGCCGCCTTAGCCAATCGGCTCAGCAGATGACCCGGGGGCGTCACTCACGTCTATTGGAGAATTCACTGCGAGCCCGCCCGCTATCACCCTGATTGGCACGGCGCTAAAACAATCGAAGACTAGGCAGCGTGTGAGTGACAAGGGGCTCAGCCAAAGGACAGCAAGCCCGCACTGACGCCGACTGTGATTGAACCGAAGTCCTGCTTGACATGTGTGCCAGCCAACTGGCCCGCACCGCTGCCCTGATTGATCACGCTACCCACCAATGGGGGAGAAGTGTGGGTGTGACTAGTAGGCAGGTACCCACCCGACCAGCAGGAGAATGGCGGCGACGGTTGCCAGATAATTGGTCTGGTAGTAGAGCAGGTTATTGATCACCCGGTTGTTCCAGCGCAGCGGGTCCTTCAAGTCCGGCAGGCTGAAGCGGGCCGAGCTACAGACAAAGTCGTCCAGCGTGCGGAGCGGCGGCAGCTGCACCTCGGAGCTGCGGGCCATGGCGGGAGGTACTGTGGGGCGGGGAGGTGGAAGAGTGGACACCGCGTCTGTCCACAACCCCGCCTGACAACTCCCGTCACTGCGCCTGCGTGGCCGCCGGCCCCGATTGGGAGTGTCGCGGCAACGCGCACGTGCTTGCCCGACCCTCCACCCCCTTTTGCCGTCATTGCGCCTGCGTAGCCGGTGGACCCTGCAGTCGGACCGCGGCCGTACGCATGTGCCCACCCGGCTCTTCACCACACTTCCGTCAGTACGCCTGCGTGTCAGCCGGCCCCCGCGGGAGGCTCGTGGCAGCGCACATGCGCACGCCCGGCCATTCGCCGCCCTCGCCGTCACTGAGTCAAGCGTACGATTACGTCAAAAGTAGATTACGTCATACGTAAATGACATCCAATATAAATTCCTGCACTTGCTGCGTGCCTGAGACAAAAAGGTGAAGTGCTGGGAGCGTGCAGCAGCATTTGGAAGGAGGCAGGCTGATTTTTGACCCACACTGCGAAGAATATTCTCTAACTGTGGGTCTGAATTTTGAAATTGTGAGCTAGGAGTGAGATGAGGACGAACTTTTTCACTCTGCAAGTTGTTAGGCTTTGGAATCAGCTGCCTGAGACTGTGGTGGAGGTGTTGTGTGCGCGGTTTTGAAAGGGATATACATCTGAAGGATACGAGTTTGGAGGAAACTGGACTTGTTGGGCCGAAGGGCCTGTTTGCGCACGGTTCTATGTAGAGGTTCTACGATATCTCTATGAAAACACACGGAGGATGGGACTGGCTGGGTGGCCGTTACGGGGCTCGATGGACCGAGCGGCCACCTCCTGCACTGTCACATTCTATGAGCGTGAAATCGCGGCCAGGTTACTGCACAAGAGGAGGTTGCTGTTGCCACAAACCCGGAGACTTCAGTGAGAGAATCCCAGGTTACGAGGGTAAAGGCAGGAGATTGGAGTTCAGGATTAGCAGCCCAGCTGCAATCTCATTGAATGGCGGAGAAGACCTCGATGGGCTGAATGGCCCTCCTTTGTTTTATGATGCCATGCTGTGCCCACTGTCACCTGTCGCATTTTACCCATTCCCCTGGCAAATCTGTATCTACCAGTCATCTCTGCACGCCTCACCCCCCCCCCCCCCCCCCCCACCACTGACTTTTTGGGGAGTAACTGCTGAGTCCTCGCCTACTCCTTTGTTTCTTCGGTAGCGGGCTGGGACGGGTCAGGGGAGGGGAGTGGTTGCCAGGAGGTGTAAAAGAACAAAAGGCAAAGCCTTTGATAGGGCAGAAGAGATTAAACAGCAGGAAGACTCGCATGCACTCCCAAATCCCTCTGTGCTGCTGCTTTCTGTGGCCGTAGATTCCCTGCAGTGTGGAAATGGGCCGTTTGGCCCATCGATTCCACGCCGACCCTCTGAACAATGTCCCATCCAGACCAAACCCCCCCTCCATGACCCAGCATTTCTCATGCCATAATCCACCCAGCCTGCACGTCCTTGTGCTCTACGGGGTAATTTAGCATTGGCCAATCCACCCTAACCTACACATCTTTGATCTGCGGGAGGAAACCCACACGGACACGTGGGGGAACATGCAAACTCCATACAGACAGCCGTCTGAGGCTGGGATCGAACTCGGGTCCCTGGTGCTGTGAGCCAGCAGCACTGACCACTATGAAACCACTCAGAAGTCTTTGTTTTCGGACGATGGTTTCATCAATGTATTCATAATTCTAGAATTATTTTTATTGAATTCAAATTCCATCACTTGCTGTGACAGGACTGGAACCCAGGTCCCCAGAACATTACCTGGGTGTCTGGATTAATTCTATGGCAATGATACCACAAGGCCATTGCTGCCCCTTGAGGTGGTTTTAGGTGGTATGGGGAAGTGGGAGTAGAATGAGTTGGCTTAAAGTGGGTATTGGGTCTTTCTTCATTTAAGTGATAATCAGCTCCTCAATGCTTCCTGCCTGAAATTCCATCTGAGCAGCTATTGTTCGGCAATTTAATGACATGCGAGCATCATTAGAAAAAAGGGAACGAGTCAAGGCGAATCTGAAATTGTGAGCTTGGAGAGTGTGGAAAGCTGTGAAGTGCCAAATTGTGACGCCAGGTGAAGTTCCTGGTACACTGCAGCTAGCTGAGGACAATGGGGTGAGCAGGGTAGTGAGATGCAGAATTGAAATGAGCTGATTGGAAGTTGGGTGTCGTGCTTGTGAACTGAAGAAAGACATTCCCCTTGAAGCTTGTCCAATCTGGGCCCACTCTATACATTGTACAGACTGCACAGTTCTGAAGTGGCAGTATCGCAGAATGGTTACAACACAGAATGAGGCCATTCAGCTCATTATGGCTGTGCTGACTGTCTAAATAAATAATTGACCTAGTGCTGTTTGCCAATGTCCCAACATGCTTGGAATACTGCGCAAATTCTCAAGTCTCACTCTTCCCAGGGGGGGCATTGCAAATGTTTAAAGATTTAGTCTTTGATTTGATTTATTGTTGTCATACGTACCTAACTACAGTGAGAAGAGATAATAAGAACTGCAGATGCTGTAGTCAGGGATAACACAGTGTGGAGCTGGAGGACCACAGCAAACCTGGCAGCATCAGAGGAGCAGGATAGTTTCAAAAATATCCCCACCTCTGCCTCATTTCATGACCAACCCTCCCTCTCATCCCTGCCTCCTTGACCTGACACAACCTGTCCACCTTCACTCCCACTTATCCGCCCCTCCCACCTCACTGTCCAATCCCCACCATTGCCTACTTGAACCCACATATCACCATCCCACCTACCTTCCCCAGCGTCACGCCCCCCCCCCCCCCCCCCCCCCCCCCCCCCCCCTTCCCCCCTCAACCCCTCAATCCCCCCCCCCCCTCTCTTCCCCCTCGCCCCCCCCCCCCCCCCCCCCTTTATTTCTCAACTTGTTTCCGCCTCCCCCATTTCTGAAGAAGGATCGCGACCCGAAACTTTCCTGCTCCTCTGATGCTGCCTGGCCTGTTGTGTTCCTCTAACTGCAGTGGGAAGTTTTGTTTTGCTGTGTGGTACAGGCAGATCATAACCTACAAGGACATACAGAGCAAGGCATACAAAGTTATGGTTGCACAGGGGGTGTTCAAACGCAAGTTTAGCATTAGATTTGAAATTTGAGCGATCCGTTAGCAGTCTCACAACAATGGGGAAGAAGCTATTCTTGAGCTTACTTCAAGACCCCCCCCCCCCAAATTTACCTGGTTGATGGACTCGGGTTAACAAAGAAAGCACCAGCTTTAGGGGAGGAGGTGGCGTAGTGGTAATGTCACTGGACTAGTTAATCCACAACCCCAGGTGGAAGTTCTGGGGACGTGAGTTCAAATGACACCATAGCAGATAGTGAAAGCTGAATTCACTAAAAAATCTGGAATCTAAAGCTTGTCTAATGGTGAACATTGTCATAAAAACCCATGTGGTTCACTAATGTAGTTTAGGGAAGCAAATCTGCCAAACTTAATTGATGTGCCCTACATGTGACTCCAGACCCACAGCAATGTGGTTTGACTGTTAGCTGCCCCCTGGGCTATTAGAGATGGGTAATAAGTGTGAGGTAATAATGCTGGCCAGCTTTCTTCTTTAAATATACTTGACATGAACTACAAAATAAACAGATTTATCAACCTATAACTGATTAGCTTAAGGTTTATCCACTTCGTAAACCTATAAATACACGTGCAGACCAACCTGTATGTTTTGAGTGGAGGGAAAAGTACTGGGGAAATGCAGTTTGATAGCACCAGGATTCGATGAGGTAGCCCCTTTGCTTACTCCAAGTGTGACTTGAGAATTTGCACAGTATTCCAAGACCTCTGATCTTCGAATTCAAGTTCTGTGCTGAAGACACAGGGCGTTAAACACATTGGTTGTTCGAGCTTTCAGTTAATGGTTAGAGCACACACCCAATGGTGGGAGGAAGCTTTCAGTTTTTGGCTGCTTCATCACAATGAGAGCTACTGTTTTCGGCTGTCTGGAATCCTCTGTATTGTTCCCACACCTGTCTAGAAGCCCATCAGACAGAGGTTATACTGATAATCCCTGGCACACACAGAATTGAAAATTCAATCAATAAACTCTCTCCTGGCAAAGTTTGCTCTGAATACACACCCCAAATAGTGCCGTTGAGTCTCAAACCTCTTTCTGCTCACCCCATCACTGAAACAAAGCAACAGTGTAAACATTACATGAGTTGTAGGGTAATGCAGCGTGGAATCAGACCCTTCAGCCCAACCAGTCCATGCCCACCATAGCCCCAAACTAAACTAGTTCCACCGTTTGCCCTTGGCCCGAATCCCTCAATATTTCTCATTCATGTACTTATCCAAATGTCTTTTAAACGTTGTAACTGTATCCACAATCCACCCATATCCACCACTTCTTCTCAAAGTTCATTCCACATGTGGACCGTTCCATGTGTAAAAACAAAAATCACGCCCTCATGTCTTTTTTTAAAATCTTTCTCCTCTCACCTTAAAAATATGTCCCCTAGTCTTGAAATCTCCCACCCTCGGGAAAAGACATCTGCCTTTCACCTTGTCTAAACCCGTCATGATTTTATAAACCTCCACAAGGTCACTCCTCAACCTCCTACACTCCAGTGAAAAAGTGCCAGCCTTTCCTTACAACACAAACACCCCCACCCCAATTCCTGACAACATTCTGGTAAATCCTGGGAACGAGATCTGAACAATGTCCAGGCTTGGGCTGACAAGTGGCAAGTAACATTCACACCACGCAAATGCCAGGCTACGACCATCACCGATAAGAGACAATCTAACCACCACCCCTTGGCATTCAATGGTGTTACCATCACCAAATTCCCCCACTGTCAACATCCTGGGGGTTATCATTGACTAGAAATTCAACTGGACTCACCACATAAACACCGGCTACAAGAGCAGGCGAGAGCTAGGAATCCTGCAGCGAGTAACTCACCTCCTGATTCCCCAAAGCCTGTCCCACCATCTACAAGGCACAAGTCAGGAGTGGGATGGAATACTCCCCACTTGCCCTGGATGCACTGCAGAAATTCACCAAAGATCCTCAGACAGCACCTTCCAAACCCATGACCACTTCCAGCTAGAAGGACAAGGGCAGCAAACATATGGTGACACTATCACTTCCAAGTTCCCCTCCAAGTCACCCATCATCCTGACTTGGAAATATATCGCCATTCCTTCAGTGTGGCTGGGTCACAATCCTGGAATTCCCTCACTATTGGCATTGTGTGTCAAACCACAGCAGGAGGACTGCAACAGTTCAGGAAAGCAGCTCGTCCCCACCTTTGCAAGGGGCAACTAGGCACACATCCCACAAATGCTGGGCCCACATCCCACAAATGAATAAATGAACAAATAAGTAAAATCTTTTCTGAACGCTCCATAGTTTAATAATATCCTTCCTATAACAGGGCAGCCAGAACTGCACACAGCGCTCCAGAAGAAGCCTCACCAACGTCCTGTTCAACCTCAATATGACGTCCCCAACTTCTATTCTCAAAAAGGTCTGAGCAATGAAGTGCTAAACTTCCTACATGTGATGCAAACTTCAAAGAATTATGTACCTGAACCCCTAGGTTCTACAACACAACCCAAGGCCCTACTTTTAATTGTATAAGTTCCAAAAGCTTGTTTTAACAAGTACAGCAATCCCTTCTGATTCCTTGGTTCATTTTCTATTTCAGTCTAGACTCTGAAGTGAGGAAAAAATTAAAGATGCGTTCTTAAATGCCTCTTTGCCAATACTTTAAATACCTTTACCCTTATAAGAGATAAAACGCAAGGGATGTAACTGATCCCCATCACTGGAGAGGCAAGCATATGGGGCTCAAGGTAGATAAATCCCTTTGGCCTCAAGGCTTGTGCCCTAGGATCCTAAATAAAGGTATCTACAAAATATTGGATGCATTGCTTGGAATTTTCCAAGAGCCCTTGGATTCTGGAGAACCACCAGATGTTTGGAAAACTGTACTGGAGTCAGTTTTTAAGGAGATGCAACAGGAAAGTCAGAATCTAATCAGTCAGAGTCTCCATGGCGTCATGGAAAGGACATTGTGCCTGACTAATTTCTTAGAGCTTTTCCAATCAGAGTGGATATCGGAAAACTAGTAGATGTGTTCAGAAGGTGTTTGCTCATGAGAAGTCGCAAGAGCTCTTGGAGACAGGATATTACCACAGATAGAGAATTGGCTAATGGACAGGAGACAGCAAATGGGGATAAGGAGTTCTTTCTCAGAAAGCTGTGCTGCATGACTTTATGACTCCGAGTTCTGTCAAAGACATACCAGACTTGAAACGTTAATGCTGTTGCGCTCCCTGTAGATGCTGCCGGACCTTCTGGGTTTTCTCTGGCACCCTGTGTGTTTGTTTCAGCTTCTCAAAAGCTGCTTGTCATTCAGCTGAGCCTTGTCTCTGCAACAAATTCACTGAAGGAACAGATCACACACTGAGGACTCACTAATTCCTTCAAAAAAAAAAAAATCATGATTTCCCATTCAGTTTTAGGCACTATTAGAGCCTTCCCTTTCACTGTTCTTGGCAACACTTGTCCAACAATATGCCTTTGGTCAGTTGCCCTTGCTTTTGTGAAATCACGTTTGGTCACATTTATTACAAAGCCAGCTGCTACTGTAAATTGCTGCATAATCTTAATAAACCTCTCAGTTAGCTATCAGTTGCTTCATGAATCTTCAGAATGTAGCCAGGCCAACGGGCACTATTCGGCATTGGGATAAGCCATTTTGTGTAACAAAATCTCCTTAGACTTGGGTATTAATGGCACTTGTCCTTCAATAGGTCCACCCGTAGAGTTATACAGCACAGAAGCCCATCTGCTGTATCTACACAAGTCCCCACTTTTGAGCACTTGACCATAGCCTTGAATGTTAGGCCATTTCAAGTGCTCATCCACTATGTGCTGGAGAATGGGTTAGAATACCTATGTGGTTGCTGTTGGCCAGCATGGAAGCGATGGGCCGAAGGGACTTTTTCCCCTGTGCTGTGGACCTCTACGACTACGCCTTTGTGATCCACGTACTTTTTAAAGGTTGTGAGTTTTCAACCTGAGTTTGT
Organism: Rhincodon typus; assembly: GCF_021869965.1. NCBI lineage: Eukaryota > Metazoa > Chordata > Chondrichthyes > Orectolobiformes > Rhincodontidae > Rhincodon > Rhincodon typus. The sequence goes on from NC_063375.1 coordinate 2,010,484, forward strand.
CCAGCTCCAATTTGCGGAGAAACTGCTGCATTCCAGGCAGCATCCTGGTGAATCTCCTTGGCAAACCCCCTCCATGGTGATCACCTCCTTAACATAATTGGGTGCAAATTGGTTTTTCACGAATGCATTTGTAGACCTGAGGTCTATTTTTCCTCTTTATTCACTAACGTCGCTGTAGGACCAGCATTTATTGCCCATCCCCAATTGCCCAGAGGGCAGATAGGAGTCAACCACATTGCTGTGGGTCTGGAATCACATGTAGGCCAGACCAGGTAAGGATGGCAGTTTCCTTCCCTAAAGGACATGAGTTGAACCAGATGGGTTTTTCTCGGCAATGGATTCACGGTCATCATTAGATTCCAGAGATAACACAGACCTTTTCTGAAGAAGGGTCCCGATCCGAAACGTCAACTTTCCTGCTCCTCCGATGCGGCCTGGCCTGCTGTGTTCCTCCAGCTCCCTTATAAGAATGTGCAGAAAGAGACTATTTGGCCCATTGAGTCTGCACCAACCCTCCAAAGAGCATTCCACCCAGACCCCTATCCCCGCATTTACCATGGCTAATCCTACATATCCGTGGACACTACCACTACTTTGCCAGGGGTAATTTAGCCTGGCAAATCCACCCAAACTTGCACATCTTTGGACTGTGGGAGAAAACCGGAGCACCCGGAGGAAATCCACGTGGATGGTTTGGGGGAGTGGAATAGAAGAATGTGCAAAGTCCACAGATAGCCGCCCAAGACTGGAATCGAACCCGGGTCCCTGGCGCTGTGATGCAGCAGTGCTAACCACTGAGCCACCGTGCTGCCCAATGCCCCGCTAACCTGCCCTCCTTACACTGCCTGGGCCTCCGTGTGACTCCAGGTTCCTAACCGCTCTCCGAAATGGCCCTGGTGTCAAATTCAGGGCGAAGGCAATTTGGGATGGGCATTGAATGCTGGCCTTGCCCATGATGCCCACATCCCATGTAGGAATGAAGGAAACAGTGTAATACTGCAGGTTAGAAATTTATTGGTTATAAACTTAAGGAGATTCTCACAAAGGTTATCCATGAAAATGTACACTACATATACAAGAGTTTTAGTTTGAAAAAAGGTGTTACAGTGTATTCCTCTATACAATATTAATTACAGTAAGCAGTTCATTTTCTTATCCAGCTTTGAACTATGACTAAAGAACTCAACACAGACCCAGTGGAATAGCCAAGTTTAGATAACTTTTGACCTCATTGCTGGTGGCACATTTTCGGAGTGCGTGGGGTTGGGACCAGGGTGGCACAATGAGCTGGGAGGACAGCTGGGGCATTTAGTCAGGTGACGGAGGCAGGACCTGGCAGTGTTGCGGGTAGGGGGTGTGGGGAGATGGAAGAAACGGTTGGGGGGGGTGCGGGAATGTGAAAGGATGGACTCGGACCACATTCTGTGGGGTTGGAAATGACGGTGATACTTCCAGGCAAGTGCCAAGCAGACAATGCGCCTCGCCTCCTAAACATCTGCCACACTGCGATCTCTGTATCAACAATGCCCACATTGAGAAGGGGGGGGATGGGTGGGGGCGAGGTCATGGAGGGTCATGGAATGTCAGGGGAGGCAGTGTAACATTAGCCCTCGTCCCCTCCCATCCCGAGAAGATGCCAACTCACTTAGCGCCAGGTGCCCAACCCAAACACACTGTAGCAACTAGGGCAGGAGTGTCTCTCTCGCCCGCTGCCTTCCCCTTACTATCCCATCCCTGGGGCATTCCTCACCCACAGACGGCCAGGACACACTATCACACGCGGTTGCCATCCACCACCAATGCCCGCATTGGGGTGAGAGAGGACATCTCCAAGGAGAGCAACCTGTTCTTGGGACTCAGTGCCACACATGGGGAATGTGAAACGGTACAGGGATTTGGGGCTGGGTGGCGCATGCAGGAGACTGTGCCCCCAGTGAGTTGGCGTTAGAAGCGATCAGTGAAAGTGCCCTGGTGATAATCTGTGAGGGAAAATAAACAGCGCTGAGCAAGGGGGTAAAAGGTGTGGGTGTGGGTGATCACCCAGGGCTGGAGAAAGAAATAGGGCTAGAGCAGAAGGGCAGGAGTGGGGTAAGGGCACTCGGGTGGGTTAAAGGGGACAGGAGCAGGGTGGAGGGGGCACAGGTGGGGTGAGGGATGTGGAGTAGGATGAGAGAGCAGGAAAGGGGGGTGTTGAGGCAACTGGAGAGGGTAAAGGATCTGGAGGGGGTGAGGGAACCAGAGTGAGCTAAAGAAGACAGGAGTGGGGTTAAAAAAAGGAGGACAGGGAGTGGGTTAGATGGCACTGGAGAGGGGTCAGGGGTCTGGAGTGTGATAAAGGGAGCAGGAGTGGGGTAAGCGGGCAGGAGTGGGGTAATGGGTGCTTTAGTGGATTAAAGGGGGGGCAGGAATGGAGTAAGGGGAAAGGAGTGGGGTTAAGGGAACAGGAGCTTGGCAGGCTCTGGGAGCAGGTATGGAGTAAGTTGGCATGGTACATTTATAAAGGCTGCATATTTTACACCAAGGTGAAGGCCACAGTAAACAAGACACCCCTCCCTCCCACACAGAGGGTTAATTTCTCTCTCTGTGGCATGAGGATCTCTGTCTGTCAGTCCAATTCCCCTCAAACCCTCCATCACCCCTGCCCCCTGCTCACACAACAGACCAACTGGGAGCCCCATCTCACAGCAACAGCTAAGACCATGCCTGCCCTGTGCCCACAGCTTCCTCGTCCGAACCCTTGCCTCTTCCGCCGTCCAATCAGCAAGGTGGGTCATACCAGCGACCTCGTGTCGTGACCCCAACCTGTTGGGATGTCCTCGTTGATCTCCGGCAGGCCTCCCAGTTTGCTTGAGGGGTCATCAACGAATAGCTGGGTCGCACGGCACCTGAGAAAGGGCAAAGCAAGAGTCAATAGCTGGGTGGGGAAGTGTGGGCGGAGGGGGCAGATAGCTAAGCACAAATAACCCTCCCTCCCCTTCCTTTACCAACACCTATCTCTGCTGTTGTCTATTATTTCCACGGTCTCATCCTCTTAGCCAACATCCACTTTAGCTACTCCCCTCCTTTTTGTATACGAGTAGAAGATTTTACTGTCTGTTTTTATATCACTTGCTAGTTAGTTGTTATATTCCAATTCCCTCATTGTTCCTTTCCAATTAATCATCCTTTGCTGGTTTCCAGACCTTTCCCAATCTGCGCTACCATCTTCAAAACATTGTACAATTTTTTTCGTTTCAACTTAATCCATTACTGAACTTCCTCAGACTGGCAATGGATGGTATAACTTTCTCAGGATCGTTCTTTATTCGTTCATGGGATGAGGGCATTGCTGGCTAAGGCAGCATTTATTGCCCATCCCTAATTGCCCAGAGGGCAGGTAAGAGTCAACCACATTGCTGTAGGTCTGGAGTCACACGTAGGCCAGAACAGGTAAGGATGGCAGAGATAGCAGGAACTGCAGATGCTGGACAATCTGAGATAACAAGGTGTAGACCTGGATGAACACAGCAGGCCAAGCAGCATCAGAGGAGCAGGAAGGCTGACATTTCGGGCCTAGACCTTTCTTCAGAAAATCCTTCCCTAAGTGAACCAGATGGGTTTTTCCCCCAACAATCAACAATGGATTCACCGTCATCATTAGATTGTTAATTCCAGATATTTTATGGAATTAAAATTCCACCCTCTGCCATGGCAGGCTCCGAACCCGGGTCCCCAGAACATTATCTGGGTCTCTGGATTAACAGTCCAGCAGTAATACCGCTAGGCCATTGCCTTGCCTTCACTCTGGTTATCAATAGACTAGCCAGATGCAACAGCTCAGTCACTCTTGCCCGTAATTAAAGTGGCTCCACAATTATGAACGAATTAAATCTCCCCTTCGTCATGGCCAGATGCTGCAAACTCCTTCACCACTCATTTGCCACGTCTCTGGGATCCTCCTGATAAACTTCCGCTGTACCTGCTCCAGAACCGCAATCCGGAGGTGCCAAGCCCTAAATTGTTCACAATATGCCTTTTGAGGCATGTCCAGCGAATGAAGGATTATTTACAGATTAGGAATGCAATGAATTAAGACTGGGATAAGGAAAGTGAATGTTCTGCAGTCAACTGTGTGGACAAAAATAGGTGAGCAGTGACTTGGCAATTGAAATATGATGTGGGAAAATTTGAGGCCACACGTTTTGGCAGGAAGATGAGTGGGAGTGGTGGTGGTAAATGGTATTTAAATGGCAAAAGACAACAAAACAGAGAGATTTGCGAGTCCTCGTGCACAATAAAAGGTGATGCTAAATTTTGCCCCATAGCGTTCAGGGCTGTGCAGGCTAGATGGGTTAGCTGTGGGTAAACGTGGGGTTATGGGGATAGGGATAGATGCTCTTTCGAGGGTGGCCACAGACTCAATGGGCTGAATGGCCTTCGGGTGAACTGTAGGGATTCTATGATTGCCCATGGCCAATCCCTGCTATTTCCCGATTACTTGCTCTAACTTAGTACTAACCTTCAGCGATTCACGCACAAGGACACCAGGATCTGTCTGCATCTCAGAGCTCCGCAACATCTCAGCATTTCGATTTTTTTATTCTTGCTCCCACAATGGATAATTCCACACATTATCCTCCATTTACCCACTCACTGAACCTATCTAAGTCCCTTATGTCCTCTTCAGAACTCTGCATCACTGCTGCACTACTCATAGAGCTATAGAGCCATACAGCACAGAAACAGACCTTTTGGTCCAACCAGTCCATAGAATCATAGAATCCCCTACAGTGTGGAAACAGGCCCTTCAGCCCAACAAGTCCACACCGACCCATCCCCCTATAACCCACCTAATCTACACATCCCTGAACACTACGGGCAATTAGCATGGCCAATCCACCTAGCCTGTACATCTTTGGACCGTGGGAGGAAACAGGAGCACCCAGAGGAAACCCACGCAGACACGGGGAGAATGTGCAAACTCCACACAGGCAGGCGCCCGAGGGTGGAATCAAACCAGGGTCCCTGGTGCTGTGAGGCAGCAGTGCTAACTAATGAGCCACAACCATAATCCCAAACTAAACTAGCCCCACCTGCCTGCTCTTGGCCCATATCCCTCCGAGCATTTCTTATTCATGTACTTATCCACATGTCTTTTAAACATTGTAGCCATATCCACCACTTCCTCTGGAGGTTCATTCCACACGCGAACCATGCTCTGTGTTAAAAAAAATTGCTCCTCCTACGCTCCAGTGAAAAAAGTCCCAGCCTCTCCAGCCCATTTTTATAACCAAAACGCTCCATTCCATGCAAATCTCTTCTGAACCCTCTCCAACCTAATAACATCCTTCTTATAACAGGACAACCAGAACAGGACATGGTACTCCAGAAGAGGCCTCACCAACGTCCTGTACAACCCTACCATAATGTGCTAACTCCTATACTCGGAAGGTCTGAATGACGAAGGCAAGCGTGCCAAACGCCTTCTTCCCCACCCTGTCTACCTGTGACGCAAACTTCAAAGAATTATGTCCCTGAACCCCTAGGTCTCTGTGTTCTACAACACCACCCCAAGGCCCTACTTTTAATTGTATAAGTCCTGCCCTGGTTTGTTTTACCAAAGTGCAACACTTCGCAAATTAAACCAGAAGATGTGCAGGCTAGGTGGATTGGCCATGCTAAATTGCCCCTAGTGTTCAAGGGTGTGTACATTAGATGGGTTATGGGGGGAGTGCTCGGAGGGTCGGTGTGGACTTGTTGGGCCGAAGGGCCTGTTTCCACACTGTAGGGGCTCTATGATAAACTCCATCTGCCACTCCTCGGCCCATTGATGAAGGTTTTGTTTTGTAATCTCAGATGACCTTTCTCACTGTCCACTATACCACCAAACGTGGAGGATACTGGAGGATAGATTGATGAAGCTAGATCTGCACCCCCCCCACCAACCTTCACAGAGAAGAAAGCAAAGAGGAGATTTTATAAATCATGAGTGGGCCTAGATACAGTAGACAGGGAGAAACCTTTCCTGCTCATATAAGGAGAAAGAACGAGAGGGGGTTTAGATTTAAATTGAAGTACAAATGAAGCTAGGGTGATGTGAGGAAGAAGCCTTTTCATACAGAGAGTAGTTAGGGTATGGAATGCACTGGGTGTAGGTTCATTGAGGCATTCCGGAGGGCCATTGGATGGTTATTTGGATAGAGGCAGTATTCGGGAAACTTGGGAAAAGGGCGGGAGGTAATAAAACCAGAGTACGAAGTGGAACCTGTACAAGATCAATGGGCCAAATGGCCTCCCCTTCAACACAACAATTACCCTGATTCAGTACGTGACTGCTACTCAGTCACCTTGCCCCACTCCCTGTAACCCCTAGAGTTCCCAGTCTCTCTATCGACACTGTTGCACCCCTTCACCATCTTAATCCCCTCGATCGGGTCAACTCCCCCAAATATCCAATACGTCCCCAAGAGTGTTGGGACCTACATTTGGAATTTAATCATTTCTGACCCTCCTGACGTTTGGGGACAATGGAAATAAAGGAGCCATTGCAAAAGGATACAGGAAAGAGTGCAGAGAGATAAGAGCGGCACGGTGGCTCAGTGGTTAGCATTGCTGCCTCATGGTGCCAGGGACCTGGGTTCGATTCCACGCTCAGGTGACTTTTGGTCTGTATGTTCTCCCTGTGTCTGTGTGGGTTTCCTCTGAGCACTCCGGTTTCCTCCCACAGTGCAAAGATGTGTGGGTTAGGGTGAATTGGCCGTGATAAATTGTCCCGTTGTGCCCAGGGATGTGCGGGTTAGGGTGGATTGGCCGTGCTGTAGTGCCCAGGGATGTGCGGTTTAGGGTGGGATTGGCCATGCTAAATTGTCCCGTAGTGTCCAGGGATGTGCAGGTTAGGGTGGATTGGCCGTGGGGAATGCTGGGTTACAGGGATAGGAAGTGGGTCTGGGTGGGATGACCTTCGGAGGGTCAGGGTGGACTGAATGACCTACTTCCATACTGCAGTATGATGAGAGGAGATTGCAGGAGGATAACGGAGAGGTTGCGGAGAGATAAAGCCAGAGAGACAGGAGAGAGTGCAGAGGGATTGGCAGCGGACGGAAGAGATGGCAGAGAGCCAGGCCATTCAGCCCAGCAATCATGCTTTCGGCCCTTACCTGTGCCACGCAACCCAGGGCGGTCCCAGACTGGGGTGGCATGCTCCTGCTGGTTCCCGTACACGGCTGCCCGCATATACCAGGCCCGCAGCCCCTCCAGCGCCAGCGCCCTGTGGATGTCCCGGTCGACCGGCTTGCCAGACCCCCTGCGGTGGGCGCTGCCCCCCGCCTTGGAGCCCAGCACTGGCTGGCGCTCGGGATCGTGCCCACAAGCCGGCTGGGGCCCGGGGCGGCCGCTCTGTCTCCCGGAGACGCTGGCCCCCCCCAGCGAGCGGCGGCTGGGGCGGGCGAAGGCAGCGCCGTCGCTCAGTGTCTCCGAACTGCTGCTACGCTGGGAACTGTGGCGGAGAGCCGGCCGCTCGCTGCCTGCGTCACTCGATACCTCGACCCGCGAGGAAGCAGCGTCCGGGAAACGCGGTACTGAGCTCAGATACCTGCAGGGGGGAGCGACAGAGGGAAAAGGTAAAGGGTGCATTATAGATAGGACACAGAGAGAGGGAAAAACAAAACATCACAGAAAGACGTAAAGAGAGAATCTTAGGAGAGAGTGAGATAAGCAGAATTGTAGAAAGGAGAGAGAGGGACAGAGAAAGAGAGATAAGCAGAATTGTAGAAAGGAGAAGGAGATAAGCAAATTGTAGAAAGGAGAGAGAGAGAGATACAAAGAGATAAGCAGAATTGTAGAAAGGAGAGGGACAGAGAGATAAACAGAATTGTAGAAAGGAGAGAGGGACAGAGAAAGAGAGATAAGCAGAATTGT
>NC_063375.1:2018389-2021275 GCF_021869965.1 Rhincodon typus
GAGAGGGACAGAGAAAGAGAGATAAGCAGAATTGTAGAAGGGAGAGAGAGAGAGAGACAAAGAGATAAGCAGAATTGTAGAAAGGAGGGGGACAGAGAGAGAGATAAGCAGAATTGTAGATCGGGGAGAGAGAGCAAGGGGTGGCACAGAGAGATAAGCAGAATTGCAGAAAGGAGAGGGAGAGGGACAGACAGATAAGCAGAATTGCAGAAAGGAGAGGGAGAGGAACAGAGAGATAAGCAGAATTATAGAAAGGAGAGAGAGAGAGAGAGGGACAGAGAACATAGAACAGTACAGTAAGCACAGTACAGGCCCTTCGGCCCACAATGTTGTGCCAACCTATTATCCTACTCTAAGATCAAACTATCCTGCATACCCTACATTTTACTATCATCCATGTGCCTATCCAAGAGTCATTTAAATATCCCTCATGTATCTGACTCTACTATCACCACTGGCAGCGCATTCCATGCACCCACCACTCTGTGTGTGAAGAACCTACCTCTGACATCTCCCCTATATCTTCCTCTATCACCTTAAAATTGCACCGAGATAAGCAGAATTGTAGAAAGGAGAGAGAGAGAGAGAGAGATGGACAGAGAGATAAGCAGAATTGTAGATAGGAGGGAGAGAGAGATAAGCAGTATTGTAGATGGGAGAGAGAGAGGGACAGAGAGATAAGTAGAATTGTAGAAAGGAGAGAGATAAAGAGAGAATCGAAGATAGAGACACGGAAGGACAGACAGTGACAGAGAGGCAGGTAAAGATAGAGACAGGGACAAAGGGACAAGAGAGAGTGGGGGGGAAGAGAGAGAGGGAGTTGAAGATGGAGACACAGAAGTGCCAGAGAGACAGGTAAAGATGGAGAGAGAGTGACAAAGGGACATATGGGGGGGGAAGAGAAAGAATCATAGATAGAAAGAGAGAGACAGAGAAACAGAAAGAGAGAGGGATACAGAGACACAGACAGATAAGAGTGAGGGAGAAAGACAGAGAGACAGGAACAGAGGAATAAACAGAGAGATAGAGAAACAGCCAAAAAGAAAGTGAGAGAGAAACAGAAAGAGAGCACAAACAACAGACAGAGGCACAGACATAGAGGTGGAGAGAGATGTAGATGCAGACTGATAGTGAGAGGTGGAGACAGATATAAAGAGACAAGTAAACAAAGAGTGATAAGCAGAAGGCAAGTAGAGAAAACTGGAGGTAGAAATACGAGAGAATTCTCTGTCTCATTCCCCGTCCTCCTCTTCCTCTGTCTGTATCTTTCTCTGTCTGTATATCTCTCTCTGTCTCTTTATCTCCATGTCTCTCCTTCTGTCTGTGTGTCTGTACTTGACTCTCCCTATCTGTTTCTCACTCCCTCTCTCATTCCCTGTCCCCTGTTCCGCTCTGCGTCTTTCTCTCTCTCTCTCTCTGTCTCTGCTTCTCTCTCTCAGTCTGTATATCTCTGCCTGTCCATTCCCGTTCCCCTCTCTTTTTCTCTCTCCCTCGCCCTGTCCCTTTTCTCTTCTTCTCTCCCCGTCACTGTTTCTTGCTCTCTCTCTCTCTCTCCCCCTCCTTTTCTATCCCCAGTATGAATAAAACACGCTGCGATGAGAGAGACAGTTCTGGGGTTGTGATTAAGCATTTTACTTGCACATCGCCTCTTTCTGTCTCTTTCTTTCTGAAGAAGGGTCTAGGCCCGAAACGTTAGCTTTCCTGCTCCTCTGATGCTGCTTGGCCTGCTATGTTCATCCAGCTCTACACCTTGTTATCTCAGATTCTCCAGCATCTGCAGTTCCTACTATCTCTGCCTGTTTCTGTCTCCTGGTTTTCTGATGTTGGCTTTCCCAAGCTTTGCCCTTGAGTTCAAAAATACAGTCTGTGTCGGTTCCACCCACCCCCGGTCTCCCCTTTCCCTTAGTTTTGCACAGCTAGCTGGCATACAGTCCTGAGAGAGGGGCTAGCAGATGGGTTGATGTAGTGTGAGGGGAGAGCATTACTGTTTACTTTAGCTCCCAACCCCTGCCCCATCACAGCGATGCCTTCCATGGTGCATCAGCCCAGCAATTGAGAGAGGGAGAGAGGCTTGGTTTTGATGGGGTCAGTGTTTCAGAGTGAGCGATGATCCTCCCTTGCTAGCTCTGCCCCGAATCTCTGCATGTCGCCCCATCTCTCTCTCTCTCTCTCTCTCCACCCCACCCTTAATCTCTGATGCCGTCTCTACAGCCTTCCCAATCTCTCATCTGTAACTCGCTGTCTGTCTCTCTTTTTCTCTCCTCCTCTCTCCGACCCTCCGACAGAGCCCGCTCCCTCGGCACTGGCCCTCCGACAGCACCCGCTCCCTCGGCCCTGACCCCCCGAAGCGCCTGTTGCCTCAGCGCTGACCCTCCAACAATGTCTCTGTCTCTCTGTACCCCGTCCCTCTCTCAATCTCTTTCTTTCTTCCCTCCCCCACCGGTGTCCCCCCCCACCTTTCCCAATGCCATCATTCTCACCTCTGTCTCCTTTCTTACCCCATCAGCTCCCATTAGGCCTGCTACCCTTCCCCAATCTGACACCGCGAGCAGTCAGTGGGTACATACCATTGCCACCCCCCAGCCACTGCACCGTCAGTCCCAGTCTGTCACTCCCCCTTGGTGGGAGAACAGCTCTTACCTGTACTGCCCGGACCTGTCCCTGTAAATGATGGGTGAAGATGGTACACTCCTTTCCATCCCAGACATGCTTCTCTGTAGCAACCTGCAAACACAAAGGGAGAGAGAGAGTGGGACTCGAGCCAACGCACACTCACCATCGCAGTGTCTCCTCCGGGCTGCCTCGGGTGGGCAAAGCGTCCAAGGAAGTTCCCGGTTTTCCTCCGACAGCGCCCCGCTCCCTCGGCGCCGACCCTCCGACAGCGCC
>NC_063375.1:2021285-2029682 GCF_021869965.1 Rhincodon typus
GACCCTCCGACAGCGCCCCGCTCCCTCGGCGCCGACCCTCCGACAGCTCCCGCTCCCTCGGTACTGACCCTCTGACAGTGCGGCACTCCCTCTGTAATGCAGGGCACTGGGATAGTGCTTGGATTTAGTTGTGGAATGGAATCAAGAGAGGGTAACTGAGTTTGGAGAAACGTAGCCTGGGGTTTGTCTTGGTGGGAGATTGAGGGCTTCGGTTTTATGGAGAAGCTGGAGACGTTTTTTTTAAATTGAAGCATAGGAGATTGTGGGGAGACCTTAAGACGTTTCATTAAATTATGAGGGGCATGGATAGTACGAATAGTCAAGGTCTTTTCCCTGATGTAGCCGTGTCCAAAGCTAGAGGGGCATAGGTTTAAGGTGAGAGGGGAGAGATTTAAAAGGGACCTGAGGGGCAACATTTTCACACAGAGGGTGGCGCGTTAATGGAACGAGCTGCATGTGTGAATGTGGGTAGTTGCAACATTAAAAAGACATTTGGACAGACGCTTGAATTTAAAAGGTTTAGAGGGATATGACCCAGGTGGGACTAGTTCAGTTAGGGAAACCTGGCCAGCATGGACGAGTTGGGCCGAAGGGCCTCATTTCCGTGCTGCACAACTCTGCGACGAGGTTTCGAGGGGGGCTGGTGGGAGAGAGAGAGAGAGTGAGTGAGAGAGAAATGAGTCTTGGGAGAGAGGGGCCTGGTCTTGCGATGGGCGGGGGGGGTGTGGATTGGGGCATGGAGAAATGGGCAATTGAGATGCAGATGATGGATCGATGGGAGGGAGAAACGGTGGGGTGGGGGGCCCCCTGGAGGAAATTGGAGAGGGATTTGCTGATCCAGCAGAAAGGTGCCTGAGAAGGAATCTCCCGGGAAATTCTCCCAGGGTATCTCCCTGTCGGAGGGGGAGGTGATGGCCTAGTGTGTTATCACTGGGCTGTTAATCCAGAGACACCCAGACAACGTTCCGGGGACCCGGGTTCGAATCCCGCCAGGGCAGATGGTGGAATTTGGATTGAATAAAATTAAGAATCTAATAGTGACCGTGAATCCATTGTCAATTGTTGGAGAAACCCATCTGGTTCACTGAAACAGCCATCCATGCCTGGTCTGGCCTACATGTGACTCCAGACCCATAGCAACATGGCTGACTCTTAGCTGCCCCGTGGGCAATTAGAGATGGGCAATAAATGATGGCCTGGCCCAATGACGCCCTCATCCTGTGAACGAATAAAGATTTAACAAGAAATGCCGAGCCAGCCCATTCGGTGCCCACCCCACCCCCCCACATCACTGGCTCGGAGCTGGCACCACCCTCGCTTTGGTGAACACCCATCCCTGGTGTTTTGAAGGCAGGAGCGACGTGCCATCTGCCTGGAGCCCCACTCTACCTGGCGGGGTTGGCGTAGGACCTGCGGCGCCCCTTTGCCTGGCAGTAGACGTCTGGCGGCAACAGCGTCCAGCCTTGGCTCCAGCCGAGGGCCTGCCCGCTTCTGCCGGCGTCGCGGGCACAGGGCACCGTCGTTCGGTCACCGCACGGTGTGGTCGTGAAGTCTGGGGTGGGGGGCAAACGGGGGGTGGGGGAAGAGGACACCATCAGAGAAGCAGGCTGCTCTGCCCATCGGGTCTGTTCCTTCCCTCAACTCCACTCTCCCACCTTCTCTTCCCTTGGGTTCCCCACCCACCCATCTCAGCCTTGGAAATACTTTAATGACCCAGCCTTCCCTGTGCCCCACCCCTCCACTCCCCTCAGGGAGAAGAAATTCCTCCTCATCTCATGTCTGTCAATGCTCTGGAGATATTCCCCTCTGGTCCCTCGAGAGAGTAAACATCTCCACATCTCCCCTGTCAAGTCTTCCCCCTCCAACTAAGAATCTAGACTAGCCATTGACTTCAGAAAGAAAGGAGGAGACTACGTCCCCATCTACATCGAAGCAATGGATGTTGAGAGGGGGCAAGAGTGTCAACTTGCTAGGAGTGACGATAATGGACAACCTGTCCTGGCCTTCCCATTTAGATGCGAGTCAAGAAGGCACAACAAATCCTCTGATATAACAAGGTGTAGAGGTGGATGAACACAGCAGGCCAAGCAGCATCATAAGAGCAGGAAGGCTGACGTTTCGGACCTAGACCCTTCATCTGATAAAGGGTTTAGGCCCGAAACATCAGCCTTCCTGCTCCTCTGCTGCTTGGCCTGCTGTGTTCATCCAGCTCCACACTTTGTTATCTCAGATTCTCCAGCATCCGCAGTTCCTACTATCTCTGATACAACAAATCCTCTTCTTCCTTAGGCGGCTCGGGAAATTTGGCCACGCCCATAAGGTCCCTCCCCAACTTCTACAGACACACTATTGAAAGTCTGCTGCCTGGGTGCATAACGGCCTGGTATGGCAACTGCCCTGTCCAGGACCGTGAGAAACTACAGAGTAAAATGCCCAGACCATCATGGCAGCCAACCTTCCCATCCATTGGCTCCATTTACAATTCTCGTTGCCATAGAAAGGCTGCCAACATCATCCCACCCCAGTAAGTGCTCTCTTCCATGAGGCAGTAGGTACAGAAGCGTGAACACACGCACTCACAGGTTCAAGAACAGGTTCCTTCCCTGCCATTACTAGACTGCAGAATGAACCTCTCTAACTTCAAACAACGTTGATCTTGCTAATGCTGATTTTCCTTTGTACACCTCCTGTGCACCGTGCGATCCTTATCTCCGTGTTTGCAAATGATCTGCCTGCCCTGCTTGCAAAACAATGCTCTTCACTGTACTGAAGGAGGAGGAGGTGTTAGCAATTCTGGAAGGTGTGAAAATAGATAAGTCCCCTGGGCCAGATGGGATTTATCCTAGGATTCTCTGGGAAGCTAGAGAGGAGATTGCAGAGCCTTTGGCTTTGATCTTTATGTCGTCATTGTCTTCAGGAATAGTGCCAGAAGACTGGAGACTAGCAAATGTTGTCCCCTTGTTCAAGAAGGGGAGTAGAGACAACCCTGGTAATTATAGACCAGTGAGCCTTACTTCGGTTGTGGGTAAAGTGTTGGAAAGGATTATAAGAGATAGGATTTATAATCATCTAGAAAGGAATAATTTGATTAGGGATAGTCAACACGGTTTTGTGAAGGGTAGGTCGTGCCTCACAAACCTTATTGAGTTCTTCGAGAAGGTGACCAAACAGGTGGATGAGGGTAAAGTGGTTGATGTGGTGTATTTGGATTTCAGTAAAGCGTTTGATAAGGTTCCCCATGGTAGGCTATTGCAGAAAATACGGAGGCATGGGATTGAGGGTGATTTAGCGGTTTGGATCAGAAATTGGCTAGCTGTAAGAAGACAGAGGGTGGTGGTTGATGGGAAATGTTCATCCTGGAGTTCAGTTACTAGTGGTGTACCTCAAGGATCTGTTTTGGGGCCACTGCTGTTTGTCATTTTTATAAATGACCTGGATGAGGGCATAGAAGGATGGGTTAGTAAATTTGCGGATGACACCAAAGTCGGTGGAGTTGTGGATAGTGCGGAAGGATGTTGTAGGTTACAGAGGGACATAGATAAGCTGCAGAGCTGGGCTGAGAGGTGTCAAATGGAGTTTAATGCGGAAAAGTGTGAGGTGATTCACTTTGGAAGGAGTAACAGGAATACAGAGTACTGGGCTAATGGTAAGATTCTTGGTAGTGTGGATGAGCAGAAAGATCTCGGTGTCCATGTGCATAGATCACTGAAAGTTGCCACCCAGGTTGATAGCGTTGTTAAGAAGGCGTACAGTATGTTAGGTTTTATTGGTAGAGGGATTGAGTTTCGGAGCCATGAGGTCACGTTGCAGCTGTACAAAACTCTGGTGCGGCCGCACTTGGAGTATTGCGTACAGTTCTGGTCACCGCATTATAGGAAGGATGTGGAAGCATTGGAAAGGGTGCAGAGGAGATTTACCAGGATGTTGCCTGGTATGGAGGGAAGGTCTTATGAGGAAAGGCTGAGGGTCTTGAGGCTGTTTTCGTTAGAGAGAAGAAGGTTAAGAGGTGACTTGATAGAGACATACAAGATGATCAGAGGATTAGATAGGGTGGACAGTGGGAGCCTTTTTCCTCGGATGATGATGGCTAGCACGAGGGGACATAGCTTTAAATTGAGGGGTGATAGATATAGGACAGATGTCAGAGATAGGTTCTTTACTCAGAGAGTAGTAAGGGCGTGGAATGCCCTGCCTGCAAAAATAGTAGACTCGCCAACTTTAAGGGCATTTAAATGGTCATTGGATAAACATATGGATGATAATGGAATAGTTTAGGTTAGATGGGCTTCAGATTGGTTTCACAGGTCGGCGCAACATCGAGGGCCGAAGGGCCTGTACTGCGCTGTAATGTTCTATGTTCTATGCTTTGTGCCCTATTCCTTTTGAAGTGAAGGCCGACGGTCCATTTCCCTTCCTCAATACTGACTGGACCTTGGTGCCAAAAGGAATTTGGGATGAAATTGGCAGCGTTCTTGGCAGACAGAGAGCAGGGAAAGTTCCCTACGCGCTCACCGCTGATCCATCCTCTGTAACATTGTCTGACTGCACCCCAGTCTCAGCTCACCAGCTACCGAAACCCCCTTCCCAGGTCCTTGTGACCTGCACAGCCCAACCGCTCCTGATGCTGCAGCCTGACCCTCCCCACAACCAGGAGGTCACATCATACTCTCATAATCCCCTGCCTTCACTCTGACTGAGGCCAGGTCTGGCATCATTCCCTATCTCTGTCACCTCCTCCAGCCCCCTACACCGCCCCTCCCCATCTCCGTCACCTCCTCCAGCCCCCTACACCGCCCCTCCCCATCTCCGTCACCTCCTCCAGCCCCCTACACCGCCCCTCCCCATCTCCGTCACCTTCTCCACCACTTACACCCCCTTCCTATTTCTGTCACCCCCTACAGCCCTGCACACCAGCTCCCGATCTGTCACCCCCTCCAGCCCCCTGCACCGCCTCCCTATCTCCGTCACCCCCTCCAGCCCCCTGCACCCCCTCCCTATCTCCGTCAGCCCCTCCAGCCCCCTGCACCACCTCCCTATCTCCGTCAGCCCCTCCAGCCCCCTGCACCCCCTCCCTATCTCTGTCACCTTCTCCAGGCACCTACACCCCCTCCCTATCTCTGTAACAGTCTTCGAAATTGACAACACTCTCTATCTCTACCAGATCCCACAACTGTACCCAATCTCTGCACTCTTCCAATTCTTGGCCCATGAATATTCCTGATACTTCCTACTCTCCCATTGGCTGCTGTCCCTTCCTGTCACTCAGTCAACTCTCCCCTCCCACCCCAGGGCCCTGAGTTACTGACTGTATCCCTACTGATGTTAATCCCTCTCCCTCACACTGTCACTCAGTAACCCCTCCTCCCCACCCTCCCCCCAGCACCCTGTGTTACTGACTGTATCCCTACTGATGTTAATCCCTCTCCCCCAGCGCCCTGTGTTGTGGGTGTGGTACTGGTACCGTGTGGGTAGATCATTGCTCTCTGGGTCTCGTTCTTCGTGTTGTCCGTCAGTGCCCAGCGATGGTACCCGTGACTCCGCCTCGCTGGCTCCCCTTCTGGGAATTCTGTCCTGACGCTCAGCCCCTGATTGGCATTGGCAAACCGGTGCTCCAGGTCGATGAGCTGAGTGTCCTTGAGGTGGGACAGACCCAGAAACACTGAAGTGAAGCATCATTCCAAACAGTGTTCCCTCCCCATCATCATCCTAACCTGCCAGAAAACAGGAGTAATGCCTGGGTTTGATTCCAGTCTGTAACTCCCTCCCGGGGTATCTGTTATTCTGTATATAAACGCACCCCCCCCACCAAACCCCTCGATTAGATTCCAGTCTGTAACTCCTTCCCGGGGTATCTGTTATTCTGTATATAAACCACCCTGAACCCCTCGATTAGATTCCAGTCTGTAACTCGCTCCTGGGGATCTGTTATTCTGTATATAAACCACCCTGAACCCCCTCGATTAGATTCCAGTCTGTAACTCCTTCCTGGGGATCTGTTATTCTGTATATAAACCACCACGAACCTCCTTGGTTAGATTCCAGTCTGTAACTCCCTCCCGGGGATCTGTTACTTACCTCTTCCAGATTTATGGTGGGAGTTGGTAATCTCTTCATGAACCCCACCCTGCGCACCACAAGAGGGGCCACTTCGCCAGGGGCCAGCGGGTAGTCTGAGGGCAACATTCCCGTCAGTTCCTGGTGTGAAGTAATGACAGATTAATCTGGCATTCTGTTCCAGAAATTTAGGAACGAAATCAAATGTCGCTGAGGATCATTTAATGTCACTCTGGGAATAGGAACAAGTGAGAAGTGCAAACAGCAGAAATTCTTTAAACATAGAACGGCACAGCACAGGAACGGGCCCTTCGGCCCACAATGTTGTGCCAAACATGACGCCTAATTAAACTAATCCCTTCTGCCTGCCCCTGGCCCCTATCCCTCCATACCTTGCATATTCATGTGCTTATCTAAAAGCCCCTTAAATGCCCCTATCATGTCTGCTTCCCCTTGCAGGGCGTTCCACACTCTGTGTACAAAACTTGCCCCTCACATCTCCTTTGAGCATTCCCCCACTCTCACCTTGAAGGCATGCCCCCTTCGTATCAGACATTTCAACTCTGGGAAGAAAGATTCTGACCATCAACCCTATCTACACATCTCATAACGTTATTGATTTCTACCAAATCTCCTCTCAGCCTCCCTGCTCCAGAGAAAACAACCTGAGTTTTTCTAGCCTCTCCTTCTCGCTCATACCCTCTAACCACAGCAGCATCCTGGTAAATCTCTTCTGCACCCTCTCCAAAGCCTCCACATCCTTCCTGTAAAGTGGCGAACACAATACTCTAAGTTAGGCCTAAAGCCTTACAAAGCTGCAACACAACATCCTGACTGTTGTACTCAATTCTCTGGCCAATACAGGCAAGCATGCCATATGAGATAACAAGGTGTGGAGCTGGATGAACACAGCAGGCCAAGCAGCATCAGAGGAGCACTACGGCTGACGTTTTGGGCCAAGACCCTTCTTCAGCATGCCATATGCTTTCTTTACCGTCCTATCTACTTGTGTGTCCAATTTCAGGGAGCTATGGACTTGAACCCCAAGATCCTTCTGTACATCAATGCTGCTCAGGGTCCTACCATTAACTGTATACTTTTCCTTAATGTTTGATCTTCCAAAGTGCAGCACCTGACACTTACCCGGATTAAACTCCATCTGCCATTTCTCCGCCCATATCTGCAGCTGATCTACATCCCACTGTATCCTTTGACAACGTTTTACACTATCCACAACTCCCCTGATCCTTTTATCGTCTGCAAACTTACTAACCCACCCATCTACCTTTTCATCTAAGTCACAAATAATCCAAGTCATATGTATAAATCACTTCAGGGACTCAAGCCCAATATCCATCACATGCCACAGAGAAGCGCCGAGGGAGCGGGGCACTGTCGGAGGGTGAGCGCCGAGGGAGCGGGGCACTGTCGGAGGGTGAGCGCCGAGGGAGCGGGTGCTGCTGGAGGGTCTCAGTGCCTGAAGCTGATGTTAACAAAGGCAGTATGTTGGTTTCTACAGTTGATGAGCTGACACAGCAACTGGTCTCAGTGACCGAGTAGAAACTGGGGAGGAATTCCTTCCCTGCGTTGAATATGACACCAAAGACGGTTACTTGGAGAGAGACCAACTCCTGGGTGCAGGATTGGGATCAGGACCTAGAAGCAACAGCTTCAGTCTTCCTGATATTTGATGGGGATTGGATGTCGGAGAATCCCGAAATGGTGGTGGGCTCGGGAGTGGGATTGGTGATTGTGTGCTGTTATTCGTCACTGTTTCCGAGGAAACAGACACTGTGTTTTCAGATAATGTCAGGGACAGGGAGCATGTCAATGACGAAAATCAGGGGATCATGGGAATGGTGTCTCCAGAGGGAGACATGCAGTGGGAGGATGAGAGGCCATGGCCGGGGATTCTGGCTCAGCCCCTGGTGAGACCAGAGGATAGAGCAAAGGATTTGGTGCGGGTGGGTGTGTGATGGGACCCCCTCACTCACAGCTTCCCGCAGGCAGAGCTCCCTCAGCTCCACCATTTTCCTCCTCAGCGTCTCCTCGATTGCCTGCTGTCGCTCAGCCAATTCCCTCATCCTCTCCGTCTTCAGCTTCACTGCCTTTGTATAGCGCTGACAACCTGCTGAACAACGATAGGGCACTGTCAATGCTGCCTGAGGAGCAGCATCTTACCTGTTGCTTCAGTCTGGTCCACTGTGCTCCATTCCAGCCCAGTCCGCTCCCGCCCAAACCAGACCAGTCCGCTCCCGCCCAGACCAGACCAGTCCGCTCCCGCCCAGACCAGACCAGTCCGCTCCCGCCCAGACCAGACCAGTCCGCTCCCGCCCAGACCAG
>NC_063375.1:2029782-2033729 GCF_021869965.1 Rhincodon typus
CCTCCCCTTGACTTCACTCACTGGTCATGCCGACGTTGCCAGTCGCCATCGTCATCAGGGAACCTTTGACCTCCATGTCCCCTGTCGGTGGGTGGTGGGGGGGTCACCGTGTTTATCCTTCCTGGCAAAGAGACAGGTTTGTAATCATCCAAGCAGAAACCGAGGTCTGTTTCAAACCATCCCGGTGTGGATTCGATTTATTACTGTCACATGTACCTCGGTACAGTGAGAAGTTTTGTTTTGCATGCGGTACAGGCAGATCATACCCCACAAGGGTAATAGAACAGAGCGAGGAACACAATGTTATGCTGTGGAGAAGGTGCACAAACAGCGAGATCAGCGTTAAATTTAACATTTGAGGGGTCCTTTCAGCTGGGGAAGAAGCTGTTCTTGAATCTGATGGTGTGGGTCTTTAAGCTTCTGTATCTTCTGCCTGATGGAAGAGGTTGGAAGAGATTATAACCTGGGTGGGAGGGGATCTTCGATGTTGGCTGCCTTGCTGAGCCAGCAAGAAGCGTAGGCGGACTGGGCTGTGTTCACAACTCTCGATAGTTTCCAGGCAAAGCTGTAGCTGTATGCATCCGTGCAGATTGCTGTCTGTGGTGTAAAACATTGCTAAGAGTCTGTATGGATGTGCTGAATTTCCTTAGCCTCCTGAGGATGCATTGACTGTGGAAGTCATGGTGTGAAAGGGTTAGAAGGGGCGGAATTCTTAAAAAAAAAAATGCGTCCAGGAAAACATTTTTAAGCCAGTCTGTTGAAGACTGTACAAAAGAGGAAGAGTCCTGGAATTAGGTTCAGATAACGAAGCAAGTCAGGGGAGTGTTGTGTGAATAGCGATCAGAACTGTGTTAGATTCTTCAGGATAGTTACGGAAAGGGTACGGCTCAGCCTGAAATCTGATGGTTTTCAGCAAATCTGTCAGAGCAGTGGGACGAGAGAGAGAGAGAGACGAGGGTCAACAAGCTCCGACCAACACCCACAAATCCAGCGAACCCTGACCATCCAGGGACACACAGGATTGAATTCAAAGAAAAATCAAAGCCGATAGCAGATCCTGAGCGCTCATAGCAACGAGAGGAGGCAGGAACGTGGAAAAAATGAGATTAGGAAAGCGAAGGAGAGACATGAAAGGAGACTGGCAGGTAAACTAAAGAAAAGAAATCCTAAGTTTTTTTGAGGCAAAATGAATAACGAGGTCCCATTAAGGACCATAGCGGTAATTATTGTAGGGAAGGAGGATCTATAAGAATATTTTGAGTCACTGTTCCCTAGTGCAAGGGAAGATATGGGTATGGAAATCAGGCAGAAGGACTGTGATATACTTGAATAAATTAACGTAGTTAGAGGGGACATTCTGAGCGGTCTGGCAGGTTTAAGAGTGGATAAACCTCCAGGGCTGGATGAAATCATTTCCCGATTATTAAGGTGGGGGGAAGGAAATCACTGGCAATAATTTTCAATTACTTCCTGGCCGCAGGAGGACTGGAGGGCTGCTAACATTATTCAAGAAGAGAGGGAGAGATAAATTGTAAAACTACAGACTAACCTCAGTGATGGGGGAGTGAGAGGAAGCAATTCTGAGGGATAGAATTCTCCTGCAGTTTGGGCGTGGATATTAATTAAGAACAATCAGCACCTTTTCTTGATAAGGGGACATCACGTCTGACCTACTTGATCGAATTTTTCGAAGAGGTGATCAGGTGTGTAGACATAAGCAATGCTGTACACTAATCTTCAGCAAAGGCTTTTGACAAAGTCCTGCATGGGAGATTCTGAGCAAAAGAGTCTATGTGATCCAAGGAAATGTAGCTAGCACATAGAACAATACAGCACAGGAACAGGCCCTTCGGCCCTTCAAGCCTGCGCCGACACATTTTGCCCTTCTACTCTGAAACTGTCTTCACTTACAGGATCCATATCCCTCTATATCCTTCCTATCCATGTATTCATCCAGGTGTTTTGCGAATGCTGCTATTGTGTCTGCTTCAACCATCTCCTCCGGCAGCGTGTTCCAGGCACTCACCACCCTTTGTGTGAAAAATTTACCTCGCACATCTCTTTTAAACATCCCCCCACCTTTAACCTGTGTCCCAGAGGAATTGGACCCTCCGCCCTGGGGAAAAAAGCCTCAGACTTTCCACTCTATCCCTGCCATTCACAATCTTATAAACTTCTATCAGTGTCGCCCCCTCAGCCTCTTGCGTTCCAGTGAAAACAAACCCAGTCTGTCCAACCTTTCTTCGTAGCTAAAATCGCACCCCCATTACCAGGCAATATCCTGGTAAACCTTCTCTGTACTCTCTCCAAATCATCCACATCCTTCTGGTCGTGTGGTGACCAGAACTGTACACAATGTTTCAAGTGTGACCTAAATAAAGTTCGATAAAGCTGCAGCATAACTTGTCTTTCCTTATACTCAATGCCCCTTCCAATGAAAGTAAGCATGCCATAGGCCATTTTTATTGCCTTACCTACCTGCGCTGCCACCTTCAGTGATCTGTGGACCTGTACACCCAGATCCCTCTGCCATTCACTGTATAAATTTCCACCTGTACCTGACCTTCCAAAATGCATCACCTCACATTTCTCCGGATTAATCTCCATCTGCCACTTCTCTGCCCATTACTCGATAGGATCCAGAGTTGCCAGATTGGCAGGACGCTAGGCTTAATCATAGTATCCCTACAATGTGGAAGCAAGCCATTCGGCCCATCAGGTCCACACCGATCCAGCGAAGAATGTCCCACTGGGACCCAGCCCCAACCCTATCCCTGTAACCTTGCATTTCCCACGGCTAATTCACCATAACTCACACATCCCTGGGCATTAAGGGACAATTTAGCACGGCCAATCCACCCTAACCCGCACATCCCTGGGCACTACGGAACAATTTAGCACGGCCAATCCACCCTAACCTGCACATTCCCGGGCACTACGGGACAATTTAGCACGGCCAATCCACCCTAACCCTCAAATCCCCGGGCACTACAGGACAATTTAGCACGGTCAATCCACCCTAACCCTCACATCCCGGGCACTACGGGACAATTTAGCACGGCCAATCCACTACAACCTGCACATCCCTGCAGTGTGGGAGGAAACTGGAGCACCCAGAGGAAACTCATGCAGACATGGGACAAATATACGAACCCCTCACAGACCTGATGCTGGAACTGAGATGGGCTCCATGAAAAGCTGGTTATTTCACAGCTAAAGTACTGCATGCAGTTCTGGAATCCACACTGCGATAGGGGCGGGAAAGCATTCAAGAGGAGATTTACCGGGATGTACCTTGCGCTCGAGTAAAGACTTGGGGCTGATTCCCTTAAGAGCAGAGGAAATTGAGAGAGGACGCGATTGAAATGTATTAAATTACTCGGGGCAGAGACAGGGCAGAGAGGAAAAAGCCTTTCCCCTTGACAGAGGGATCGATGAGCAGAGGACATAGATTTAAGGGAAGGGGCAGGGGGTTTAGGCGAGATGCAAAGAAAAATTATTTCACTCAGGGGGGTGGGAATCTGAAACTCGCTAGCCTTGTAGGGGTGGTAGAAGCAGAAACCCTCATAACATTGAGAGAGTGGGCTATGGGTCCTGTGTTGGAAAATGGGATTAGAGTTGTTGTTTTTAAAGTGGTACACCCATGGTGGAGAAGGAGCCTTTCTGTGTGCTGTAGATCTCTCCGGCTCTATGACACAGAGGCCGGACCATCCCGTTTCCCAAGGGGCAGAGGGTGGAACACACACTGTATGGCACTTGGTCGTAGTGGGACAGGAAGGATCAACGAGCGGGCAGTAAAAGGTTCCCTTATCCCCTTGAGCAGCTTTTGCTACAGGGAGCTTTACTCTGTATCTAACCCCGTGCTGTCCCTGTCCCTGGGAGTGTTTAAATGGGGAGCAGTGTAGAGAGAGCTTTACTCTGTATCTAACCCCGTGCTGTCCCTGTCC
>NC_063375.1:2033739-2034366 GCF_021869965.1 Rhincodon typus
TGTATCTAACCCTGTGCTGTCCCTGTTCTGGGAGTGTTTAAATGGGGGACAGTGTACAGGGAGCTTTACTCTGTATCTAACCCCGTGCTGTCCCTGTCCCTGGGAGTGTTCGATGGGGGGGGACAATGTAGAGGGAGCTTTACTCTGTATCTAACCCCTTGCTGCCCCTGTCCCTGGGAGTGTTTGATGGGGGGGGGGGGGACAGTATAGAGGAAGCTTTACTCTGTATCTAACCCCTTGCTATCCCTGTCCTGGGAGTGTTCGATGGGGGTACAGTTTGTTGATCAATGTTTCACAGCTTGGTTTAGAGGCGTCTTCAACTTACGATTTTAGCCACGAGACATTGTCCTGGAATACACTGAGAGGGAAGTTAGTTCAGTGCCTCGCAAACGTGCCGACCCTCGGACAGAGGATGGAATGTTCCAGAATGGTGACTCAAAGTGATGATATTCGACACTGAAAACAGGGAAACAAGATGACACGTGAGTGAAATGGACCAGATTGGTTCAAAAATGATCGATCAAGGCTTAGCGATGGGGTCAAGATTCTCATTCCTTTGTTCCAACTGGATCCTCCTCCACCCCCTCCCTATCCCTGTCACCTCCTCCTGCCCCCTACACCCCCTCC
>NC_063375.1:2034829-2036232 GCF_021869965.1 Rhincodon typus
CTCTCTCTCTCCCTCACACACGCGCACACTCTCTCTCTCTCTCTCTCCCTCACACACGCGCACACTCTCTCTCTCTCTCTCTCCCTCACACACACGCACACTCTCTCTCTCTCTCTCTCCCTCCCTCCCTCACACCCTCACACCCTCACACACACACACTCTCTCTCTCTCTCTGTCTCTCCCTCACACTCACACACAAACACTAGATTGGAATTGTTGCAGCCTCACCTGCCTGTGCTGTGAAACCTGATCCGTTTGTGCAGCTCCTAATCCCGATCAGGGGAGAGGGGAGTATATAAAATGGCAACTGTTGAGCGAGCTGTAGCTGAGGGCTCTTTACCCTGAGCCTGTGGAATTGAGTTCACAAACAGGTGTTCTGTGTTTCTGCCTCGATCTGCTGCTCCTCCTCCCTGCCCACCCTCAGGAACTGCCCCAACTCGTTTCCAGCCCAGCCTGGGAGGCTGTGTTTCTAATTCCTTCGCCTTTGCTCACTCTCCCCTTTATTTTTATTTCTTCTGTTTCAATCTCTCTCTCTTTTATAACTTTCTGTTTGTGTATCTCCCTCAAACTCCTCTCCGTCTGTCTCACAGTTGTACTTAATCTCTTTCCTGTGTCTCCCACTCCCTCTCTCCTATTTCTTTCCCTTTGTCTCTCCCTATCTCTCTCTCTCTCTTCTGTTTCTACCTCTCTCCTATTTCTCACTCTCTCCCCCCTCTCTCTCTCTCACCCTGTCCCCCTCTCCCTCTCCCAGTTGCTTGCCCCTCGGCTCTCTCTCACTACCTCTCTCCCTATTTATTTCACACTGCCTCTCTCTCTTTAACCCTGTATCTCTCTCCTTTTCCCAGCCTCTGTTCCCTCTCTCTCTCTCGTCCTATCCCTCTCTCCCCTTTCCCAATCTCTCTCTCTCTCTCTCTCGGCCTGTCCCCCTCACCCTCTCTCCCTCTTTCTCTCTCACTACGTCTCTCCCTGTATATTTCTCTCTCTCTCTCTCGCCCTGTTCCCCTCACCTTCTCCCAGTCTCTATACCTCTCTCTCTCCTCTCTCCTTCTCCCTTTCCGTGTGTCTTTTTCTGGTTCCCACTCTCTCTCCGAATCCGTCCTCATCCGACAGTGGAATGGTTGATATTGCAGAGAGACCCAGAGTTCTTGTTCTGGCTGTTTATCCCTAGGAACTGACAGGAGATCTTTTGAGTTCCTGGTTTTGCCCCCCTAGAGCTCGAGCCCAGCATCTGACTTCCTGGAGTCGTGGCCTGCATTCCAAACATTCCGGACTTAGCAGGTTAAAGGTGGACCTGACTACACTCCGGAGGCAGAGGCAGGGATAGAGGGAGGGTATGGGGGGTAGGGGCAGGGATAGAGGGAGGGTACGGGGGGTAGGGGCAGGGATAGAGGGAGGGTACGGGG
>NC_063375.1:2036332-2036767 GCF_021869965.1 Rhincodon typus
ACAGGGATGGTACGGGAGGTGGGGCAGGCATACAGGGAGGGTACGGGGGTAGGGGCAGGGATAGAGGAAGGGTATGGGGAGTAGGGGCAGGGTCACAGGGTGGGCACAGGGAGTAGGGGCAGGGTCATAGGGTGGGCACGGGGAGTAGGGACAGTGTGGGTACAGGGAGTAGGGACAATGTCACGGGGAGTAGGGAAAGGGTCACAGGGGGGGTGGGGGGTAAGGACAGGGTCACGAGGAGTAGGGATAGGATCACAGGGTGAGTAGGAGGGTAGGGACAGGGTCACAGGGTGGGCACAGAGTCACAGGGTGGGTATGGGAGGAGGGACAGGGTCACAGGGTGGGTATGGGAGGAGGGACAGGATCACGGGGTGGGCACAGAGAGTAGGGACAGGGTCACGGAGAGTAGGGACAGGGTCACAGGGTGGGCACGGG
>NC_063375.1:2037267-2047588 GCF_021869965.1 Rhincodon typus
CAAAGTTGCTGGAAAAGCTCAGCAGGTCTGGCAGCATCGTGAAGGAAAAAGCAGAGATAACGTTTCAGGTCCGGTGACCCTTCCTCACCCAGTTCTGAGGAAGGGTCACCGGACCTGAAACGTTAACTTTGTTTTTCCCTTCACATATGCTGCCAGACCTGCTGAGCTTTTCCAGCAACTTTGTTTTTGTTCCTGATTTACAGCATCCGCAGTTCTTTCAGTTTTATTAAATTTATCAGGATGTTGCCTGGGTTGGATAGTTTCAGTTATGGGTAGACTTCGGTTGTTTTTCTCAGAGCAGAGGAGATTGAGGGGACATGATCGAGATGTATAAAATTATGAGGGGCATAGATATGTTAGACAGGAAGAAACTTTTCCCCTTTGATGGAGGGATCATTGACCGGGGCATAGATTTAAGGTAAGGAGCAGAAGGTTTGCACAATATATTCACTACTTTTAAGGGCAATAGGGGTAGAAACCCTCATAACATTGAAAAGGTATTTAGATGTGCACTAGTGATGCGAAGGCACACAGGTCTATGGGCTAAGAGTTGGAAAATGGGATTAGAAAAGTTTGGAAGCAATGGGCTGAAGGGCCCTTTGCTGTGCTGTAGATGTCTATGACTCTATTTTCTCCTGCTAAACCTTCTCTCTGGACCCACTATCTCCTCCTCCTTCCCTGCCTACCGAGTCAGTTTAAACTCTCCCCAAACCTCCTTGCAAGAATGTTGGTCCCATTCTGGTTCAGGAGCAACCCATTACCCCAAAACAGTCCCAATATCATAGAAATCTAAAACCCTCCCACCTGTACCAGATGTCTTTATCTGGATTAACCTTCTATTCTATATTCACTAACACGTGGCACTGGACAGAATCCAGAATTGATTATCTTTTGGATCCTATTCTTTAATCTACTTCCTAGTTTCCTAAGCTCTGCTTGCAAGATCTCAACCCTTTTACTACGTATGTTATTGGTACTTATGTGTATCACAATCTCTGTCTGTTTGTCCTCCCCCTTCAAAATGCCCTGCAGCCACTCACTGACATCCCTGACTCTAGCACAGGGAGGTAAGATATCATCCTGGAGTCTCTTTTGCAGTTGCAGTAACACCTGTTTGTTCTCTTTATAATTCACTTCCACTGTAGCCTGCCTTTCTTCTTTCTCCTTTTTGTGTAGCACAACCACCGCATGGTGCCATGATGTTGGCTCCCACAGCATTCACCTGCACATTCATCTCCTCCAATAGTATTTAAAATGTCACATCTGTTAGAAAGGGGACAGCCACAGGAGATTCCTGCACTACCTACATTCTACTGCTCTGCCTGCTGGTCATCCATGCCCTTTCTGCTTGTTCAGTCTGCAGTGCAACCACCTTATTGACCGTGCTATCTGCAACTTGGTCAACACCACAGGTGCTCCACAGTGAACTCACCCACAGCCCCAGCTCTGAAATATAGCCAGTAGCTGCAGTTGGATGCACTTCCTGCACACATGGTTACCAGGGACAACCGAAGCTTCCATGATTTACCACATAGCACAGAAGGAACATATCACCGGTGTGAGCTCCGCTGCCATGATTTTCTTTAAGCCTCTTAGTTACTCCCATTTTTGAAAAAAAATTATGCTCATGTAAGAACACTATTAACTTGCATATCTTACATTAACTGTTCTTCCCTTACCATACCTTGGTACCATACCATACCTATTTGTACTACTATGTTATATTTGTCCTGTAACCTGTTTTGCACCCTCTCCAAAGCTTCCATATCTTTCCTGTAATGTGGTGACCAGAATTGATGCAATACTCTCAGTGTGGCCTCACCAAAGCCTTATGAAGCTGCAACATGATATCCTGACTGTTGTACTCAATTCCCTGACCAGTAAAGGCCAGCATGCCATAAGCCTTCTTTACTACCATTCTGACTTGTGTGACCACTTTCAGGGAACTATGGACTTGAATCCCAACATCCCTCTGTACATCAATGTTGTTCAGGGTTCTGCCATTAACTGTATACTTTTCCTTAACATTTGATCTCTCAAAGTGCAGCACCTCACACTTGCCTGATTAAACTCCAGCTGCCATTTCTCCGGTTATATCTGTAACTGATCTATATCCCACTTATCCTTTGACAACCTTCTACACTATGCACAACTTCAATGATCTTTGTGTTATCTACAAACTTACTAATCTGCCTATCTAAGTTTTCATCTAAGTCATTGATATATATCGCAAACAGCAGAGGTGTCAGTAAGGATCCCTGCGGAACACCACTAGTTATGAACCTCCAGCGAGAAAAAAACACCCTCCACCACTACCCACTAGGTCCAAACATTTGCCCTTTCAAACTTTCAAGATGGGCCAAATGATCCTTCTGAGCATCAATTCTATTTTAATGTGTGTGAAGCTTGCAAAGTCAGCATTCTGGTGCCCACCCCTATATGTGCGAAGCTGGTGCTGAGTCACTGCAGTCCAACTAAGTGTCAAGTTAGGCTATCTGAGAGTGTAGTTAAGGCACCACTGTGAGAAAAGCACCACATGGCAACTACTAGCCATGTAAGGATGGCTAACAATAGTGAACAAGATAGGGGTATAATTACAATAATAGTTTCATAGACGCCATTACAGATACTAGTTTTCAATTTGAGATTTGTTCATTTATAATTAAATGGCTACATGATCTAATTCTACTCCTATGTCAGTGACATTTCAGAATGTTACCACCAATGTTCTCAAGTAAGGCGTTCTGTGTACCACTTCAGAACTGTTCAGCCCACAGCTTGTACTGCACTGTCCAGTACCTGCAATCTTATCCTTCCTCCAGCAGGTCCTTCCATGCTTCTATCAGGCACCCTGAGCATGCACCCAGCTCCTTATCTGAGCTGCCCCAGCACTTGACAGGGAACCAATCGCTACCAAGTACGAAACCACACTCCACCCAACAGCAATAACTTTCCAGAGCTTAAAAAAAAGTTTTGTTCCAATTTTCCTAATCGTTGAATGTTCGTTCTCAGTGCAGGACAACAGGCAACTAACTGGAAGTGATTGAAACTGAATTTGTGAATATTTTGACAGGTAGGAGACTAAATAATGTGAGACTGCTGTATAACAACTGTTATGACATTAACTAAATCAAATGGCTCTTGTATTCTTTATAAAGAGCGTAACTTTTCAGAAGTCAGTAGGAAATTGTGAGACTTAAATTATGATTAATTCACAAGTGCAGTAAGTGTCTGCCAATTTATCCTATCTGAACAGTCATGCTTGCATGAAGGCCTTCTCATTGCTGATGGGAATGGACTTGCTTACTGTTGGGAGAAATTCATGGGTTGGGGCTGGAAGGAAGGGTGCCTCAGCCTGAGGAATGCAGATCTCAGGACCAGATAAATTTCTGAGTGCTGGTTTTATGAGGCATTTAAATTATGGTGACAGGAAGCCCTTAAAGGATCAGGTAGAGAGGCTTTTAGTGTCAATGTAAGCCACAGAAAGAATAGGAGCCCTCTTTGAACTCTCAGTTAGCAAAGGATGAGCAAGGTCACTGGTTTGCACTAGGACTAATACGTAGTAGGTTCAAAGCTCACACATTTCGATGACGAGGACTAGTCCTCACTTATTCATATGATGCAGCACTCGCATTTTCTTGTGAGCACTTGCACCAGCACCCTCTTATCCTAACAAAAATATTTGCTCACTGTCCCTCACTGGTGCCTCATTGCTACACTCTAACCACATCTGGAGTTCTGGGCTGTACCTCTTCATACCCTTCCATTACACACTCACAAACATTTTCTGAACTCCAACTCCTGATTTACAGTTGTTTCCCCTCATTGCACTCTTACTCCTATAAGACTTGCTATATGACTGAACCAGTTTAAAAAAGCCTGCAGGTTCTGAGGTCAGGTATGGAGGAGCTGGGTTTTGTCAGAACTATGCAAGTCTTCTTGAAAATATTAAAAAAATAGAAATTTAGGGGATTTGAGTATCACTGCAAGGCAAGGCTAACATTTATTACATCATTAATACCCTTGTGCAAGTGATGGTAACCCGTCTTCCTAAACCACTGCAGTCCATGTGGCGTAGGAACACCTTCATAATTACACAGAAAATAAGATCAGGATTAGACCATACCATAATTTAACCTGTTCTGCCATTCAAGATAATCCCGGGTGAGCTTTGGCTTCATCTCCATTTTTCTGTCTTCTCCCCAGATCCCTTAATTCTCTGAGACCCCAGAAATCTGTCTATTTCAGCTTTAAATATGTCAAATGAGGAGGCATCTATAAATTTCCAAAAATTCACAAACTTTTGAGTGAAGCGATTTCTCTTCATCTCTGTCCTGTCAGGGAGGCTGTTCCAGGACTTTAACACAGCGACAGTAAAGGAACAAAAGCAAAGTTGCTGGAAAAGCTCAGCAAGTCTGGCAGCATCTGTGAAGAAAAAAAGAGTTAATGTTTCGCATCTGGTGACCCTTCATCGGAATTGATGGTGGCTGGGAAAATGTCAGGTTATATGCAGAAAAAAGGGGAGGGGAATGGGGTCGGGAGTAAACGATAGGATAGAGCCTAAAGAGAGAGAAGAGCAGTTGGATAGACAAAGAGTTGATAACGATCAGGCTGGCAGGGTGAATAGTTGTTAATGGGGATTATTAGTGACTAATAACAGGTAGTGTGTAATGGCAGGCTGTGTGGGGTAGGGGGCTGGGAGGTGGGAGAGTTTAGGCCATAAAATTATTGAATTCGATATTGAGTCCGGAGGGCTGCAGGGTCCCCAAGCAGAAAATGAGGTGTTGTTCTTCCAGGTTGCGTTGAGCTTCACTAGAACACTGCAGCAAGTCAGAGACAGACATGTTGGCCAGGGAACAGGGTGTTGCATTAAAGTGGCAGGCAACGGGTAGTTCAGGGTCTTTTTTGCAAGCAGAACGTAGATATTCTGCGAAGCATTCACCCAGTCTAAGCTTCAGTAAAGGAACCTCTGTTAGGATTGCGTGTGACTTTGAGGAGAACATTCAGATGGTGGTGTTCCTTTATGCCTGCCATCCTTATTCAGAGGTTGAAAGCTGAAAAGAACTCTTTCACAAACTCTGACACATATTGTGGGCTGCAATAGCCACCCTGAGGTTGAGGTAGGGGTTGGGGTGCGGTAGGGTTAGTGTTGGAAACCATGGAACCTCATGTTGTGCAGACATTGACCAAGGAAATCTCTTATGAGCACTGCATACACAGAGGCCTATGACTCCTGCACATGATGAGTTTTCTAACCACTCCAACAAGGGTTGAGAATGTTTTAGGGCAGGGGTCTCTTGCATTCCAGTCAGCTCATAGTTTTCCACTATTCACAAGGAACGAGTCAAAAATGTGACGGACCACTTTCCACTTGCTTGGATGAGTGCTGCTCCAACAGCACTCAATAAGCCAGACTCCAACCAGAACAAAGCAGCCCACTGTACACGCACACTGTACACACACCTTAAACATTCATTCCCTTCACCACTGATGCATAGTAACAGCAATATGCTAGTTGTCACAATATACTGCAATAATTAACCCAGGCTCCTTTAAGAGCAACTTCCTAACACACACCTCTACCATTGAGAAGGATAAGGGCAAAATGTACATGGGAGCTCCATCACCTGCAAGTTTCTTCCAAACCAAACATCATCCTGACAAGTGTTTCCTCAAATTTTCTGACTGACCACCTCAGCCTCTGAGGCCCATGTGTGGCAGTGACCTCTAGAACCAGAAGTCAATGCTGCAAATGGTATCCTGATGCCAATTGCCATGCGCAGACCACCAGAGCAGCTGCATTGATCCATATTGGAACCAAATTGCTGTTCCTTCACTGTCCCGGCGTCAAAATCCTGGAACTCTCTTCCTGACAGCACTGTTCTCCCACTCCCAGAGACTCCAGCAATTTATGAAGACAGCTCACTAATACCATCTCCAAGGCAATTAGTCATAAGCCACAAATGTTATCTTAGCCAGCACTGTCCTTTTCCAGGGAAAGAACAAATAGATAAAAAACACCCATTCCTCATGACAGCCCACACACTGATGGTCCTTTCCTTTGTCCATCTTAGGGCACAGAATGCAACACCAAATCCAAATAAGTGCAGCCATTGGGATTGATACCCACTCCCGCATCACCCACACACACAACCCCAGAACCTCTCAATCAACTGGGGCTTGCTCCTGAGAGCCCTGTGCTGCATGTAATTCTCCTTAGTGGAAGTATTCAAAATGTTTTTTTTTGTAACCCAAATCTTCAGCAAACATTGGGCGTGATCAAACTGTTGCTCTGGGTGTGGCAGAACACCTCCAGCTTATCTGAACCATACACAGTCAGCAATCAAGGAAAGGCAGTCATGGGCTGCTGGGACTGTTTACTGACAACTTTGCTCAAAGCAGCTAATTCATTCAGTCAGAACCAAACTGGAATCAGAGCAATTAGAATTTTCAGAAATGAATTCAGGCTGACAGCAGTTACAAAGACTGGACACAGACTAACTAGGACAAAGAACTATGCATGCTGGAGATTCGGATCAAAAACATAAAATGCTGGGGAAATTCAGCAGGTCTGGCAGCATCTATAGAGAGAAAGCAGAGTTAACACTCAGTGACCCTTCTTCAGAAATGATAGTAGCTAGGAAAAGGTAGGCGGATAGATGGAGATGGAGCCCAGAGAGACAGAAAGAAAGTTAGGCAGATAAAAGCATGGATAATAGTAAGGCAGGGAATAAAAAAAACTGAAAAAGGGGACCATAAAATGGGTTGGCTATGTGTGGGGGTGGGTCAAGGGCAAGGAAGGAGGGATTTGGGTTCTAAAATTATTGAATTTGATGTTGAGTCTTGAATGGTTCTCAAGCAGAAAATGAAATGCTGTTCTTCCAGCTTGCGCTCAGCCTCACTGGAATACTGTAGCAGATTAGAGACAGAAATGTTGGACAGACAACATGGCGTTGTGTTGAAGTGTCAGGCTACTAGAACCGCAGGGTCTTTTTTATGGATAGAACATAGGTGTTCCACAAAGCAGTCACGCAGGCTGTGTTTTATCTCCCCTGTGTAGGAGAGGCTACATTATGAGCAGTGAAGATGGTAGGCTAAATTGAATGAAGCACAGGTAAATCGCCACTTCACCTGGAAGGCGTGTCTCGGACCTTGCCCTCCCACCCCTCACCGAACCCTGACTTCAGCATATATATCACCTTTTCCTAACTACTATCAGCTCTGAAGAAGGGTTACCATAGTCAAAATGTTAACTCTGCTTTCTCTGCCTAGATGCTGCCATATCTGCTGAGCTTCTCCAGCAATTTCTGATTTTGTTACAGACTAATAGGAGTTGGATGATCAGATTTATATAAATTGGAGTTAAATATCCTGGAGTATTAAAAACTGCGCAGTCTATTCAGGGGTGTGAGATTAATTGCAAGTAACGTAACTCGCTCTTAGTCTAACCATGTATTATACGGCAATGGGACCCCAATTCCTGGGCAATGACCCTGTCCATCGGGCCCCACATTCCTGTAGTATGGCCTTCCACCTGAAGTCCTATACTGTGGACAATGACCTTGCCCCTGTGGACCTGCATCGTAGAGCATGGCCCTGTCACTAAGGCCCCACATCCTGAAGCATTGATCTGTTCCTGGAAAGCTGTAGCCCGGACAAAGAAACTGGGCCTGGGACACCCCTACAGGAACATGGCACTGTCTGTGGGATTCTACATCCTAGATCCTGTCTCATGGTTCCTCCATCCTTAACAATGGCTTTGTCTAAAGTACAGTCGGTTCTGCAATAACGCGTGTTCTGGCAACATGAATTGGCTATAACGCGGCTAATGAATAGAGGAATGCTGTTTCTAAAACGCGAACTTGTGTTGGCTATAACGCGAATCCATAGATGCGCGGAGAAGTATGCATTGACATCACATGATCGTTTCATGGACTTTGTCCTGAGCATGTGCAATGTTAGCGCCGAAACAGTCTCCGCACCAGCATCACGTGATTATTTTGCAGACTTTCGCCATCAAGAACCTATATTTCTATGAATGAAGCATATGCTCCAGGCTTTAAGGTGGTAAAAGATCATACGACTGTGCTGCCGGATGCCAATGCCAGTGGAGGCTTAAAGTTTAAGACTGTGGTTGTGTACCACTCTGCCAACCTGCGAGCCTTAAGTCCACTCTAGGCGTCTACTTTAGGTCAAGCAAGAGAGGTTGGATGACAGGGCAAATTTTTTCTGACCTCATTGTTGATGTTTTGGAAGATGTTTTTAGAAAGTATTGCAGGAAAAAAATTTGCACTTCAAGCTTGTCCTCATCCTGCATAATGCGCCAAGCCATCTTCCCACCATTGCTGAGCTTCCTGAAAACATCAAAGTGCTATTTCTACCCCCAAAAACGTCTCTGCTTCAAGCCATGGACCAGGGTGCAATAGCAGCTTTTAAAGCTTATTATTTAAGGCACACATTTAAGAGGCTGATTGCAGCCACTGGGGGGGCTAAGGACAGTGTTCTTCAATTTTGGAAGAGCTTTAACATCAAGAATGCAACT
Organism: Rhincodon typus; assembly: GCF_021869965.1. Lineage (NCBI taxonomy): Eukaryota > Metazoa > Chordata > Chondrichthyes > Orectolobiformes > Rhincodontidae > Rhincodon > Rhincodon typus. The sequence goes on from NC_063375.1 coordinate 2,045,810, forward strand.
GACATTATCATGGAGCCCTGGGGTGATATCAGAAATGATTGCTTGCATGCTGTTTGGCAGAAGCTTCTCCTAGATTTTTTTCAAGATTTTAAAGGCTTTGATCCATCAGTGGAACTTTCACGAATCAAAGAACATTGTGTTGATTTTGCAAAGCAAGTTGGATTTGAAGAGTGAGGTTATTGAAGAGCTGCTTGAGTCCCACTGTAAAGACTTTTCTACAGCTGATCTACAACAACTTGTTGCTGAGGGGGAAGTGGAAGCTGGAGATGAAGAAGATGAAGTCCAGGATCCAGCACCACGAGAGCTTTCCACTTCTGTTTTATCTTCCATCCTGAGGGAAACTGAGAAGCATATGCAGCTCTTAGAGGACAACAATTACAATGCAAAATGTAGCAGGGTAGCATTTTGTGGAGTAAGATCTTATTTGGCACAGCTTCTTCATGAAAGAATAAAAAGGGCAAAGCAGCAAAAACTGGATGCTTTTTTTAAGCCAACCCCCAAGAAACAGTCAGAAGACAATAAACCACAGCTACCCACTTCTGGATTAACTATTTTTTGCCCTAACCCTGCAACCACAACTGTACCTGAAGGTGATGATGTTGATGATGATGATGACGTCCCTCAGCTCCTGCATTAACAACACAGCAACGTCAAAACCTCCTCCCCCATCAAGTCATCTTGATATCTTTTCAAAGTAAGGTGTTTTATTTCAACATTAGATACGAATTTATTCAAACCGTGCTATCCTTTGCGTTAGGCTTTTGAATGATTTTTGAGAAATTTTGAGTGATTTTTTTGGTCTGCCCCTAAACCTGCTTTTTCCATAGGCCCTGTTATTTCTACAGTGCGATTTTCTGTAACGTGGCGTTGCGCAGGAATGCAACTATCGCATTATAGCAGAACCAACTGTATTCTAATCCTGTGACCCTGCACTTGGTGTTTCTCTCCCTGGGGCCTTGCATCTAACCCCTCTCTTCCTGGGGACTACACTTGGCCTTTCTCTCTCCAGCTTTTACATGACTTCTTTTTCGCTGTGGTCCTGTTCTCCTCTCTCTCCCTGGGATCTTGACTTCTCTCCCTGGATCCTGTACCCAGCCTCTCTCCCCGGGATCCTGCACTCAACCAGCTGGAGCTCAGTCACTCTCTCGCCTTGGGTGCTGTCTTTCTCAGCAATGAAATGGTTTCAAATATATCTGACATAGTTTCCTTTTGCACAGTAACGTCGAAGATGAACATCTTCATGCACAGCTGTCCATTTCTGTTGCGAGTCCCTCATGTCTTCCTCCAGGAAGCAGGCCAATCTCTGTTCATCTATGCTCAACGCTGTCCCATGATGTCTCGCAGCCCAGTGACTACAAGTGCCCACATAAAGTGGATAAAAGAGAAGGAACCATCTGGTAAGACTGGGGGCAAAAGGAAATTTCTTTTGTTCACACATGGGAAGCGCCGGCTAACCAGCATTGATTGTCCATCCCTAGCTGCCCTTGAATTGAGAGGCTTGCTAGGCCATTTCAGAGTGCAGTTAACAGTCAATGATATTGCTAGGGTCTGGAGTTACATGTAGGCCAGATCTGGTTTCCTTTCCCAAAAATCAGATGGTTTTTTCGTGACAATCGGCAATGTTTTCATGGCCATCAATAGATTCTTAATTCCAGACTTTTGTTTTTATTGAATTCAAATTTCACCATCTACCATGGTGGGATTTAAACTCAGGTCCCCAGGACTTTAAGGTGCAGGGCTGGATGAACACAGCAGGCCAAGCAGCATCATAGGAGCAGA
>NC_063375.1:2048088-2060215 GCF_021869965.1 Rhincodon typus
CCTCCTGTCCTGCACTTTGTCAAAGGCCTTCTTGAAGTCCAGGTAGAAAACATCCATTGGCTCTCCTTGGTCTGCCCTTCTCATTACTTCCTCAAAGAATTCTAGCAGATTGGTCAGGCATGACCTCCCCTTGATGAAACCGTGCTGACTTTGCCCTACTTTACCATACACTTCCAAATATTCAGAAATCTCATCCTTTACAATGGACTCCAAAATCTTACCCACAACTGAGGTTAAGCTAATCGGCCTGTAATTTTCTGTCTCTTGCCTTACTCCCTTTTTTAAACAGGGGTGTCACATTAATGATTTTCCTGTCCTCTGGGACCCTCCCTGACTCTAGTGATTCCTGAAAGATCACCACTAATGCTTCCACTATCTCTTCAGCTATTTCCTTTACAACTCTGGGGTATAGTCCATCTGGTCCAGGTGAGTTATCCACCTTCAGGCCAATCAGTATTACTCGTACCTTTTCCTTGGTGATAGCCACCATACTCAGCTCTGCCCCTGACTCTCTTGAATTTTTGGGAGATTACTCATGTCTTCCACTGTGAAGACTGACACGAAGTAATTATTCAGTTCCTCAGCCATTTCCTTGTTCCCCACTACTAATTCTCCACTGTCATTTTCCAGTTGTCCAATGTCCACTTTGGCCTCTCTTTTGCCTTTTATATATCTAAAGAAACTCTTACAGTCTTCATTTATATTACTGGCTAGATTACCCTCATATTTAATCTTCTCCCTCCTTATTTCTTTTTGTTGCCCTCTGTTGGTCTTCGTAAGCTTCCCAGTCCTCTGGTTTCCCACTGTCCTTCGCCACATTATATGCTCTCTCTTTTGCTTTTATGCTATCCCTGACTACCTTAGTCAGCCATGGTTCCCTCATTCTCCCCGTACCATGCTTCTTTTTCTGAGGGATGAATTTTTGCTGCGTCTCCTGAATTACTACCAGAAACTCCTGCTATTGCTGTTCCACTGTCTTTCCTGCTGGGCTCCTCTTCCAGTCAATTCTGCCCAACTCCTCCCTCATACCTCGCCTTTATTCAGCTGTAGTACCGTTACCTCTGATTCTATCTTCTCCCTCTCAAACTGCAGAGTAAATTCTACCATCTTATGATCACTGCCTGCTAAGGGTTCCTTTACCTTAAGCTCCCTTATCAAGTCTGCCTCATTGCACAATACTAAATCCAGTATTGCCTGTTCCCTCGTGGGTTCCACCATGACCTGCTCCAAAAAGCCATCTCATAAATATTCCACAAACTCCTTTTCTTGCAATCCACTACCAACATGATTTTCCCAGTCCACCTGCATATTGAAATTCCCCATGATCACCGTGACTTTGCCTTTCTTACACACCTTTTCTATCTCCTGGTGTATCTTGCGCCCCAGCTCCTGACTACTGTTTGGAGGCCTGTACACAACTCCAACTATGTTTTTTTTTAACCTTTGCGGTTCCTCAATTCTACCCACACAGATTCTACACCATCTGACCCTACTTTGTTTCTTCCTATTGATTTCATTTCATTTCTCACTAATAAGGCAACCCCACCCCCTCGGCCCACCTGCCTATCTTTTTGATAGGATGAATATGCCTTAATGTAATTGTTGTTAATCTTTAGGATGTGTGAAGGACATAGGCTGTTCTTATTCTGCATGGGTTGGTATATCCAGAGCATGGACAGAGGGGAGAACCAGTAAGCACCAGACATTTGGCTGGTTGAGTTGATACATCATTGGTATCCATGAATGTAGTGCCTGTAAGTACCTCAACATCAAGGTTCTCCACAACCATGCCTTCAAAGGCAAGATTGTGATGGTCTCTGGGCAGAGAGAAATATTTCACCAACAGAGAGGTGGTGAGCGATCATCATAGAAAATAGATTGGAATGAACTCCTCACTGGGACAGCAAGTCTCACTACTGTGGCTTCACTGTTGATGGTCACTGAAGTAGCTTGGTGTTTAAAGAATGAGATGAAGCAGGGCACTGATCCATCTGTACATGAAGTGCAGCTGATTCCAACCATTAGTGATACCTCATCCACTTGTCCGAACAGGAGTCTGTAATGGCATGATCAATCCAGAATAGCAGCTGTCCTACAAACTTTAACTGTGTCTTGGCGGTCTCAATCTGGCAGAAATGTAGATTTGCTGAGAAAGTGCTTATCCAATCAGCCTTTGCTTAAATGGTGGGTATGACATCTGTGCTGTGTGAGAAGGGAGGGAGTTATGGGGTCTGGCCTTGCTCACTGAGTAAAGTTTTTTTTTATTTCTCTGAAGAGAAGAAGTGACAGCATAGAAGAATTTTGGCATCAGCAGAGGGGTGAATCTCATCCAACAGCAAGTATATGGTTTGGGGAACCTATGGATGGCAGAGTGACATAGCTCTGTTTCACCAAATCCAATAGACGAAGATGAATGAGTTGTATCTAACATATGGCCAGCAAGGATAAGATCTCCTTAATCCTCATCAAGAGGTCGATCAGGATGGCCAAGACCAGCTTTCAGTGGTAAGTTACCTTTTATGGAGATCATCAGGTGTTGATCCAGATCCTCAGGTGTTGATCCAGATCCTCATGCCTTTGATTTGACTGCATTCTGAAGCTAGGTGGATGGTTTGTCATAAAGCATCAACATCACTTGCTTCATTAATTCTGATATAATGGGGCTGCAATTCATTATTGGATCCAATCATTTTTTATTATTCATTCACAGGATGACAGCATTGCTGGATAGGCCAGTATTTATTGCCCATCCCTAAATGCCCAGAGGGCAGTTGAGAGTCAACCACATTACCATAGGTCTGGAATTACATGTAAGTCAGACCAGATAAGGATGGCAGTTCCCTTCCCCTAGAGGATGTTAGCGTTTTCTGACAACCAACAAAGGACTCATGATCATCATCAGACTCTTAATTCCAGATTTTATTGAATTCAAATTCCATCAGCTGCTGTGGTGGGATTTGAACCTGGATCCCCAGAACATTACCCAGGTCACTGGGTTAATTCAGAAGTCACATGACAACAGGTTATAGCCCAACAGGTTTGTTTGAAATCACAAGCTTCCAGAGCACTACTCCATCAGGTGAAGTGGAAGGAAGTGCACGGGCACAGAATTTTAAGGCATAGAGATCATTGCAAGATAATTCTAGGTAATTAAGAGTGTTAAAAGATAGTACAAATAGTGTGAGTGGACTGTCGACAGGCTGAATAACAAGTCTTTGCAGGTGATCAAAAGTGTCAAATGGTGTGATGTGTCAATAGCTGAATAGCAAGTGAAGGGGTGACCCATGTCTATGATGACCCATGAGAAAATGTCTCTAGCACCATCTTTCTTTTTTATTTTTCATTTTTTTGTAATTATCTCTCTGCCTTAATTAATCGGATCATAGATGATTCCCCGAATCCTATATGATCTAACATTACTAATTAGTCTACCATGCAGAACCTTGTCAAAGGCTTTACTAAAGTCCAAGTTTATTGTGCTGCCCTCAGTCTTCTTGGTTACTTCCTCAAAAAGCTCAATCAAGTTTCAGAGTTACAATTTCCCACACACACAATCATGCTGACTATCCCTAATCATTCCTCGCCTCTCCAAATGTACATAAATCATATCTTTCAGAATCACTTCCAACAACTTACCCACCACCCAAGTCAGACTCATGGGTCTACAGTTCCCAGGCTTCTCCTCACATCCCTTCTTAAACAAAGGCACAACATGATGACAGTAATACTGAGAGAGGACATGCTTGAGGTTTCATCCACTGAGTCTGTATGGGTAGAAATGAGAATTAAAAAGGGAGAGATCACTGATAGCGTTGCACTACAGACCCCTCAGTAGCCAGCAGGAGATCATGGAGCAAATATGTAAGGAGATCGCAAGAATAATACTGCTGTAATGGTAAGAGATTTTAACTTTCTTAACATCGACTGGGACTGCCATTGTGTTAAGGGCTAGGATTGAGAGAAATTTGTTAAGTGTGTTCAGGAAGAATTTCTCATACAATATGTCAATGGCCCTACTAGAGAAGGGACAAAACTTTACCTCTTCCTGGGAAATAAGACAGGGCAAGTGACAGAACTGTTAGTGGGGGAGCACTTTGGGATCAGTGACCATAATTTCATTAGTTTTAAAATAGCTACAGAAAAGAATAGGTCGAGTCCACAAGTTAAGGTTTTAAATTGGGCCAAGGCCAATTATGATGGTCTTACACAGGAACTTTCAAAAGTTGATGAGGGAGGCTTTCTGCAGAAAGAGGGACACCTGATAAGTGGGCTACTTTCAAAAGTGAGTTAGAGGGTTCAGGGCTAGCATGTTCCAGTCAGAGTGCAAGGCAAGTCTGGCAGGAGTAGGGACCCTGGATAACGAGAGGTATCAAAGCCCTGGTCTCAAGAAAAAGTAGGCATATGACATGTATAGGCAGCTGGGATTGTGAATTCTTTTGAGTATAGAGGGTGTCTGAGTACACTAAAGTGAGAAATCAGGAGGGCTAAAAGAGGACACAAGATTGCCTTGGCAGATAAGATAAAGGAGAATCCAAAGAGACTATGCAAGTACATGAAGGGCAGAATAGAAAGTGGGGAGAGAATAGGGCCTCTTAAAGATCAACAAGCTTGTCTATGTGCAGATCCACAAGAGATGGGTGAGATCCTAAATGGATATTTCTCATCAGTATTTACCATCAAGAAAGGCATCTCGGGAACTTGGCGAAATAAATAGTGATGTCTTGAAGACAGTCCACGTTACAGCATGGTAGACTAATTAGTAAAGTTAGGTCACATGGGATTCAGGATGAGCTTGCCAATTGGCTACAAAATTGGCTTGATGGCAGGACAGTGTGGTGGTGCGGGTTTATTTTTCAGACTGGAGGCTTTTCACCAGCTATGTTCCACAGGGATCGGTTCTGGGTCCTCTTTTGCTGATCATTTATACAAATTATTTGGATGAGAATATAGATGGCATGGTTCGTAAATTTGCAGATGATCCAAAATTGGATCAAAAAGACAAAAGACAATGTAGTCGAGGAGAATACTGAGATACAGTCTATTAGACTAGACGGGATTGAGGTTCATAAGGAGGAGGTGTTAGCAATTCTGGAAGGTGTGAAAATAGATAAGTCCCCTGGGCTGGATGGGATTTATCCTAGGATTCTCTGGGAAGCTAGAGAGGAGATTGCAGAGCCTTTGGCTTTGATCTTTATGTCGTCATTGTCTTCAGGAATAGTGCCAGGAGACTGGAGACTAGCAAATGTTGTCCCCTTGTTCAAGAAGGGGAGTAGAGACAACCCTGGTAATTATAGACCAGTGAGCCTTACTTCGGTTGTGGGTAAAGTGTTGGAAAGGATTATAAGAGATAGGATTTATAATCATCTAGAAAGGAATAATTTGATAGGGATAGTCAACACGGTTTTGTGAAGGGTAGGTCGTGCCTCACAAACCTTATTGAGTTCTTTGAGAAGGTGACCAAACAGGTGGATGAGGGTAAAGTGGTTGATGTGGTGTATATGGATTTCAGTGAAGCGTTTGATAAGGATCCCCATGGTAGGCCATTGCAGAAAATACGGAGGCATGGCATTGAGGGTGATTTAGCGGTTTGGATCAGAAATTGGCTAGCTGTAAGAAGACAGAGGGTGGTGGTTGATGGGAAATGTTCATCCTGGAGTTCAGTTACTAGTGGTGTACCTCAAGGATCTGTTTTGGGGCCACTGCTGTTTGTCATTTTTATAAATGACCTGGATGAGGGCGTAGAAGGATGGGTTTGTAAATTTGCGGATGACACCAAAGTCGGTGGAGTTGTGGACAGTGCAGAAGGAAGTTGCAGGTTACAGAGGGGCATAGATAAGCTGCAGAGCTGGGCTGAGAGGTGTCAAATGGAGTTTAATGCGGAAAAGTGTGAGGTGATTCACTTTGGAAGGAGTAACAGGAATACAGAGTCCTGGGCTAATGGTAAGATTCTTGGTAGTGTGGATGAGCAGAAAGATCTCGGTGTCCATGTGCATAGATCACTGAAAGTTGCCACCCAGGTTGATAGCGTTGTTAAGAAGGCGTACAGTATGTTAGGTTTTATTGGTAGAGGGATTGAGTTTCGGAGCCATGAGGTCATGTTGCAGCTGTACAAAACTCTGGTGCGGCCGCACTTGGAGTATTGCGTACAGTTCTGGTCACCGCATTATAGGAAGGATGTGGAAGCATTGGAAAGGGTGCAGAGGAGATTTACCAGGATGTTGCCTGGTATGGAGGGAAGGTCTTATGAGGAAAGGCTGAGGGACTTGAGGCTGTTTTCGTTAGAGAGAAGAAGGTTAAGAGGTGACTTAATAGAGACATACAAGATGATCAGAGGATTAGATAGGGTGGACAGTGGGAGCCTTTTTCCTCGGATGGTGCTGGCTAGCACGAGGGGACATAGCTTTAAATTGAGGGGTGATAGATATAGGACAGATGTCAGAGGTAGGTTCTTTACTCAGAGAGTAGTAAGGGCGTGGAATGCCTTGCCTGCAAAAATAGTTGACTCGCCAACTTTAAGGGCATTTAAATGGTCATTGGATAAACATATGGATGATAATGGAATAGTGTAGGTTAGATGGGCTTCAGATTGGTTTCACAGGTCGGCGCAACATCGAGGGCCGAAGGGCCTGTACTGCGCTGTAATGTTCTATGCTCTATGTTCTATGGTGGCATAATAGACAGCGAAGAAAGTTTTCAATGTTTACAAAGGGATCCTGATCAAATGGGTCAATGGGCTGAAAAATGGCAGATGCAGTCCAGTTTGGATAAATGCGAGGTATTGCATTTTGGTACAACAAAAAAAGGGTAGGGCTTATACAATTAATGGTAAGGCCTTGGGTAGTGTTGTAGAACAGAGGGACCTAGGGGTTCAGGTACATAATTGTTTAACGTTTGCATCACAGACAGGCAGGGTAGTTAAAAAGGCATTTATAGCACGCTTGCCTTCATTGCTCAGTCCTTTGAGTACAGGAGTTGGGATCACATGTTGAGGTAGTTCAAGACATTGGTGAGGCCTCTCCTGGAGTACTGTGTCCAGTTCTGGTCTCCCAGTTATAGGAAGGAAATTATTAAGCTGGAGAGGGTTCAGGAGAGATTTACCAAGATGTTGAAAACAAAAAGTGCTAGAGATCACAGTGGGTCAGGCACCATCCATGGAGAGAAAACAAGCTAACATTTTGAATCTAGATGACTTCAGAGCTGAAGTGGTGTGGAGGAAGCAGCATTTATGCAATAGTAGGGGGGAGGGGTGGTGTTAGAGTGCTGGGGGAAAGAAGAATGTTGCCAGGTATGGAAGGTTTGAGTTTTTTAGGAAAGGCTGGATAGGCTGGGACCTTTTTCACGGGAGTGTAGGAGATTGAGGTGTCCTTTTAGAAGTTTATAATGAGGAGTATAGATAGAGTTACTAGCAGGTGTCTTTTCCCTGGGATGGGGGATTCAGGACTAGGAGGCACATTTTTAGGGTGAGAGGAGAGAGATTTAAAAAAGACATAAGGGCAATTTGTTTTTTTTTACACAGAGGGTGATCACATGCAGAATAAGTTTCCTGAGGAAGTGATGGATGTGGGCACAATTATGATGTTTAAAAGACATTTAGATAAGTACACAAATAGGAAAGGTTTGGAGGGATATGGGCCAGAAGCAGGCAGGTGGGATTAATTTAGTTTGGGATTATGTTTGGCATGGAATGGTGGGACTGAAGGGCCTGTTTCTGTGCTGTAATAAAATAAATTAAGGTCGATAAATGAAGATATCTAGAAGTACAGGTTCATAGCTCCTTGAAAGTGGAGTCACAGGTAGACAGGGTGGTGAAGGCGTCTTTCGGCATGCTTGCTTTCATGGATCACAGCATTGAATATAGGAGTTGGGATGTCTTATTACATCTGTACAAGATGTTGATAAGGACACATTTAGAGCATTACGTGCAGTTCTGGCTGCCCTACTATAGAAAGAATCTGATTAAACTAGAAAGAGTGCAGAAAAGATTTACTGGCATGCTACCTGGACTGGAAGGTTTGAGTTAAAAGGACAGGTTGGATAAGCTGGGATACTTTTCCCGGAAACATAGGAGACTGAGGGGTGACCTTATAGAGATCTATAAAATCATGAGAGGCATAGATAAGGTAGATGGCCAGCAGCTTTTCCCCATGGTAGGGGAGTCTAAAACTAGAGGTTTATGGTGAGGGGGAAAGAGATACCAAAGGGGTTAGACAGGCAATTTGTTCACATAGAGGGTGGTGAATGTCTAGAATGGGCTGCCAGAGGTATAGTGGAGGCAAGTACAATGTTGTCATTTAAGAAGCATTTGGGCAGGTACATGGATGTACATAGGTATGGAGGGATATGGACCAAATGCAGGCAAATGGGACTAGTTTAATTGTGAAAACTGGGCAGCATGGACAAGTTGGCCCAAAGGGCTGTGACTATGACACTCTAGTCATCTGGCACCTCACCTATAATTATAGTTGATACAAATATTTCTGCAAGAGGCCCCTACATTTCTTCCTTAACTTCCCACAACATCCTGAGATACACTAGATTGGGACCCTGAGATTTATCCATCTTTATATTTTCTAACACCTCCAGCACTTCCTCTACTGTAATGTGAACTATCTTCAAAACATCAATATTTATTTTCAAGTTCTCTAGCCTCCATTTTTTTCTCCACAGTAAAACCTGATACATAATATTCATTTAGTATCTCTGCCATCTCGAGGTTCAATATAAAGACAACCTCTTTGATCTTTAAGGGGCCTTACTCTCTCTCTCTCTCGTTGCTCTCTTGCTCTTAATGTACTTGTAGAATTTCTTTCAATTATCCTTAACCTTAGTTGCCAAGGCTATCTCACACACCCTCTTTGCCTTCCTGATCTCCCTCTTAAAATGCCCTTACATACTTTAAACTCTTCAAGAGATTTATTTGCATGCAGTTGTCTACATCTAACATATATTTTTTTAATTCTTGATTAGAGTCTCAATATCTTTATTCATCCATTGTTCCCTAATCCTACCAGACTTACCTTCCACTCTAACGGGAACATAATGACTCTGAATTTGTTATCACACTTTTGAAAGCCTCCCACTTATCAGATGTCCTTTTACATGCGAACAGTCTACTCCAACCAACTTTTGAAAGTTCTTGTCTCATACCACTAAAATTTGCCTTAATCCAATTCAAAACTTTAACTTTATCTTAAAGCTTATCTTTTGCCATACTATTATAAAACTGATAGAATTATGATCGCTAGACCCAAGGTGTTCCCCTACTATCATTTCAGTCATTTGTCCTACCTTATTATCCAAGAGAAGGTCAAGTTTTGCTGCTTCTCTAGTAGGAACATTGACATATTGATAAAGAAAATTTCCTTGAACACATTTAACAAATTCACCATCCAAACTTTTAACAAAATGATAGCCCTAGTCAATGTTTGGAAAATTAATGACCTACTATTACAACCTTATTATTCTTCCATATATCTGAGATCTCTCTATGTATTTTTTACTCAATTTCCCTTTGACTACTGACCATAGACCAGACGACCTCCCCCACTGTCTCTACACCACTCTTCCTCTCTCCTCTTTCCTCTCTCTCAGTCCCCCTCTCTACTTACACACTCTCTCTCTCTCTCCTCACACCACTCTCCTCACATTCCCACCCCTCTCCTTACACCCCCTCGGCCTCACCTCACATCCCCACCTGCCTCTCTGGTCACATCCCCTTTGCCCATCGTCACACCCTCTCCCCCTTACATCCACACTCTCACTCACTCTCTTCACACCCCCTCTCCTCACACACCTGCCGATATCTCCTCACACCCACTCTCCCTCTCTCCTCACAACTGCTCCCAACCTCTCCTCACACCCACATACTCACGGTTCCTCACTCTGCTCAAAACCCTTCCTCCTGTCCTCATACACTCCCTTTTTCTCCTCACAAACATCTCCTTTAGCGTAAACTGGTTGGACTGAAGGGTCTGTTTCCATGCTGTATGGTTCTATGACCCTCTCTTTTCACTTCCATTGTCACACTCTACTCACTCCCGTTCTCCCCTTACCTTCCCTCTCCTCCTCTCATCCATCCTCTCTCACCCCTCCTCACATTCACTCTCTCCTCTTATTCACATTCTCACATACATTCTCCCTCTCTCCAGACAGTCAGGGGGCAAAGGTGAGCATAGTGGCAATCACTAAGGAGGAGATTCTGGGGAAACTGGCAAGTCTGAAGGCAGATAAATCACCTTGACCAGATGGCGTACTCCCCAGAGTTCTGAAAGATATAGCTGTGGAGACTGTATAAGGATTGGTGGTGATCTTTCAGGAATCACTGGAGTCAGGAAGAGTCCCAGAGGCCTAGTAAGTGGCTAATATAACACTCCTGATTGTAACGAGGTCAGCCAGGTAGACCTCATAGAATGAGTTTCCTGATTAGACCAGATTAAGACCACTAATCAGGGAGCCCTGGCTGACAAAATTAAAAGGACTGCCAGAGCTGGATCAGTGTTGGGGACTCTCCATGTGTAAATAAAGGGTGACTTGATGATTGGATACTGACCTCTGTGGAGTTATTTCACCTGTTAAAGAAGGGACCTTGGTCATTGGTTAGAGTTCAGAGGCCACTATTGTTGGTATGTTTGCAGATGGCAAACATGAAGGAACAAGTACTGTTGTAAAAGCAGAGTCTGCAGAAAATCTTGGACATTCTAGGCAAGTGGAAAAGTGGCAGATGGGATACAATTTGGCAAAGCGTGAGGTTATACAGTTTAGTAGGAAAATGTAGACTATTTTCTGAACAGTGAGAGACTTTGACATCTTAAGTGCAAAGAGACTTGGGAGTCCTAGTTGAGGATGAGAGGCCTGGCCAGAGTGGACATGAGGTGAAGATGATGTCGCTCACTTCCTTGTCATGACCTGCTCCTCTCCTCCCCCGGCCCTTGTTGCAACATGCTCCTCCTTCCTCCCTGTCCCTGTCCCTGGCCACCTTACAAACAGAATTGTTCTCTCCAAATTATCCCTCCTCCTCACTCCCCGCTTTTTTTTCTCTCCTTGTGCATGTAACCTCCTTCTCCCCAACTCCTCACTCCCTCCCCCATCCTGTACCCTCCCACCGCACACCCACTCCCTCCCAATCTCCTCAATCCTCTCCTCACACTCCCTCCTCCCACCCCAGCAACTCTTCCTCCCCATCTCCTCACTCCCTCTCTCTTCCTGTACCCACCTCCTTCACACACCCTCTCCTTCACACCTACTCAATCCTCCCCAATTCCTCCTGCTCTCACTCCTTTCTCCCACCCCAACACTCCCTCTGCCGAGTGGGCACGCGCTACAGCGGTTGGGCCGCTTAAGTGCGTTTTCCACGTCTAATTGGTTCCTGGAACCGTCAATCTCCTCACAGCCTCCTGTGGATTGGTGAGATCGCCCGGAGTGGGGGGGGCACGGGCTAAAGGTTCCGTGTTTGTGAGTGGCTCCTCGGCACGGCAGCGCACGTGAGGAGATAGTAGGAACTGCAGATGCTGGAGAATCCGAGACAACAAGGTGCAGGGCTGGATGAACACAGCAGGCCAAGCAGCATCATAGGAGCAGAGAGGCTGACGTTTCGGGCCTCGACCCTTCATCAGAAAAGGGGGAGGGGAAGGGGGTTTTGAAATAAATAGGGAGAGAGTGGGAGGCGGATAGAAGAGGGATAGAGGAGAGGATAGGTGGAGAGGAAACAAACAGGTCGAAGAGGCGGGGATGGGGCCAGGAAAGGTGAGTGTAGGTAGGGAGTTAGGAAGGGGATAGGTCAGTCCAGGGAGGACGGACAGGTCAAGGGGGCGGGATGAGGTTGGTCGGTAGGAGATGGAGGTGCGGCTTGAGGTGGGAGGAGGGGATAGGTGGGAGGAAGAACAGGTTAGGGAGGCAGGGACGAGTTGGACTGGTTTTGGGATGCGGTGGGGGGAGGGGAGATTTTGAAACTTGTGAAATCCACATTGATACCATTGGGCTGCAGGGTTCCCAAGCGGAATATGAGTTGCTGTTCCTGCAACCTTCGGGTGGCATCGTTGTGGCACTGCAGGAGGCCCAGGATGGACATGTCGTCTGAGGAATGGGAGGGGGAGTTGAAATGGTTCGCGACTGGGAGGTGCAGTTGTTT
>NC_063375.1:2060715-2070013 GCF_021869965.1 Rhincodon typus
GAGAGAGATGGGGAGGCAGAGAGAGACAGAGACAGGGAGGCAGAGGGTGAGAGAGAGACGGGGAGGCAGAGAGAGAGAGAGGTGGGGAGGTAGAGAGGGAGACATTAGGGGGCAGAGAGAGAGATGCAGAGAGAGAGGGATGGGGAGGCAAAGAGAGAGAGAGATGGGGAGGCAAAGAGAGAGCAAGACGGGGAGGCAGAGAGCGAGATGGGGAGGCAGAGAGAGAGAGACGGGAAGGTACATAGAGAGACAGGGAGGCATAGAGAGAGAGAAATGGAAAGGCACAGAGAGAGAGAGACGGGGAGGCACAGAGAGCAAGAGAGAGATGGGGAGGCAGAGAGAGAGAGAGATGGGGAGGCAGAGAGAGAGAGATGGGGAGGCAGAGAGAGAGATAGACGGGGAGGCACAGAGAGAGAGAGATGGGTAGTAGAAAAAGAGAGAGGTGGGGAGGTAGAGAGGGAGACATTGGGAGGCAGAGAGAGATAGCGAAGCAGAGAGAGAGAGATGCGGAGGCAAAGAGAGAGAGAGATGGGGAGGCACAGAGAGAGAGAGATGGGGAGGCAAAGCGAGAGAGAGATGGGGAGGCAGAGAGAGAGAGAGACGGGGCGGCACAGAGAGAGAGAGGCAGGGAGGCAGAGTGAGAGACAGGGAGGCAGAGAGAGAGAGGGATGGGGAGGCAAAGAGAGAGAGAGAGACGGGGAGGCAGAGAGAGGGAGACGGAGAGGCAGAGAGAGAGTGAGATGGGGAGGCAGAGAGAGAAAGAGATAGGGAGGCAGAGAGAGAGAGAGAGAGAGACGGGGAGGCAGAGTGAGAGAGAGAGAGACGGGGATGCAGAGAGAGAGAGAAGACGGGCAGCAGAGAGAGAGAGAGACAGGAAGGCAGAGAGAGAAAGAGATGGGGAGGCAGAGAGAGAGATGGGGAGGCAGAGAGAGGGAGAAGCAGGTAGAGAGGATGAAAGACAGAAGTGTACAGAGACAAGGATGTACAGGAGGAGAGAAAATCAGAGGGAGAGGTGGAGAATGCAAGTGAGGAAGAGTGCATGAGGGAGAGACATTGATGGAGACAGAAGGAGGGGACACAGACAGACAGCACTTTGGAGAGGGTTGTTGTTGTGAGTGTCATACAGGGACTGTGAAAGTCTGTGAGGATTTCTGAGCTCAGGCATGTGACGACCTAACCCCTTCGATAAGCTGATTGCAAACGGATTGAGGGCTGGTGAAAGGGAGGCAATGCTGGCTGAGATAACAAGGTGTAGAGGTGGATAAACACAGCAGGCCAAGCAGCATCAGAGGAGCAGGAAGGCTGACGTTTCGGGCCTAGACCCTTGTTATGTCAGATTCTCCAGCGTCTGCAGTTCCTGCTATCTCTGAAACAATGCTGGCTGAGTATGTGTCTGTCAGAAATCATAGCTCCTGGGGCCAGCGTCAAACCTGTCTGAGCAGCTGTAATCCCAGTATGAGATTCCTTTGAACATACTCATTCCTCATTCCACAGTCATTACGCTGCGTGTGTGTGTCTAATCCTTCATTCATCACAACACAACAGTTATATACAGAGTAAAGCTCCCTCTGCTCCTTTAAACTGAAAATAAAACTTTCTCTACATTGTTCCCCCATCAAACACTCCAAGGACAGGGACAGCACGGGGTTAGACACAGAGTAAAGCTTCCTCTACACTGTCCCCCCATCAAACACTCCCAGGGACAGGGACAGCACGGGGTTAGATACAGACTAAAACTCCCTCTACACTGTACCCACACCCGCCCCCCATCAAACACTCCTAGGACAGGGACAGCACAGGGTTAGATACAGAGTAAATCTCCCTCTACACTGTCCCCCATTTAAACACTCCCAGGGACAGGGACAGCACGGGGTTAGATACATCCCTATCAAACACTTGCAGGACAGATACAGCCTGTCCCTCCCCTTCCTCCGTCTCTCAGTTTCAGTGATTGGACAGATTGGGGTAGTTTTCCTTAGAGCAGGGGTACATTGAGAGGGCCTGTAACTGAGACGCGGAATATGATGAGAGTTGCAGACAGGAAGAAACGTTTCCCCACCTTCTCCCCACATCCCCCCTGCCCTGTGGAGGGATTAATGACCCTGGAGGCACAGAGTTAACGTGAAGTTTAGCGGAAGTGTGAAGAAAAACCTGATTTTTCTCCCAGACAGGGGTGGGGAACCTGAAACTTTTTGCTGCCTGTAGGGTGGTCGAGGCAGAAATCCCCAACAGGTTGAAGGATTCCACCCTCGGGCGAATGTCTGTGTGGAGTTCGCACATTCTCCCCGTGTCTGTGTGGGTTCACTCCGGGTGCTCCGGTTTCCTCCCACTGTCCGAGGACGTGCGGGTTAGGGTGGATTGGCCGTGCGAAATTGTCCCGTAGTGCCCAGGGATGTGCAGGTTAGGGTGCATTGGCCGTGCGAAATTGTCCCATAGTGCCCAGGGATGTGCGGGTTAGGGTGGATTGGCCATGCTAAATTACCCATAATGCCCAGAGATGTGCAGGTTAGGGTGAAATGGCCATGCTAAATTACCCATAATGCCCAGGGATGTGCGGAACTGGGTGAATTGGCTATGCTAAAATACCCATAATGCCCAGGGATGTGCAGGTTAGAGTGGATTGGCCGTGCTAAATTGTCCCGTAGTGCCCAGGGATGTGCGGGTTAGGGTGGATTGGCTATGCTGTGTTGCCCTGTAGAGTCCAGGGATGTGCAGGTTGCAGGTTAGCCATGGGAAATACAGGGTTACAGGGATAGGGTGGGTCTGGGCGAGATGCTTCTCGGAGGGTCAGTGTGGACTCGATGGGCCAAATGGCCTATACCCATGCTGTCGGGATCCTACGATCGCTTTGTTCCCTACGTGTTTTCTCACCTCCCTTCCCCCTACCCAGCCCACCCCCAGCACTATCTCGTCTGTTCCCTCGCTCTGTCATGCTGTCAGGCCTGTGGAAACAGTTGGCTGAGGGTGAGCAGTATGTGCCATTCCTCACTGTGGGGGTGGCACTGACTCGAGACATAACCTTGGCAGCTCCACAGCTGCCTTATCTCCGGCCTTTTTCCGCCCCGGGCAGCTGTTCACAGCCTTGGGATGGAGCTGATGGGGGCGTTGGGATGTCCCTGTAGATTTCACCTTCACACCAGCCTGCCCGATCCAGCACAGAGCTACTTTACACACCGAGTCCCTTGCACTAACTGGAGGGGGGAATCTAGGAGGAGAGGAGGAAGGATCTCAACTTGTCCAGCCACCCAGGTCCCTCTTGTGCCCCATGTCTCTTTCTCCCTGCTTTCAGCAGCTGCAATTCAACCACAAGGGGCATCACAGACCAGCTGACAATGTCTGTAATTAACACACACACCCATACCCAGATAGGCTTGTGCAAACACAGATTTAGACACAGTCAGTGCTGACCTGCTGATAGTAACCTCACCCTTGGCGTTGACCCTCTGCCAGGGCCCACTCCGTCAGCACTGACCCTCCAACAGTGCCCACTCTCTCAGCGCTGAGCCTCTGACAGTGAAGCACTCCCTCTGCGCTGAGCCTCTGACAGTGAGGCACTCCCTTGGCGCTGACCCTCCAACAGCGCCTGCTCCCTCGTCGCTGGCCCTCCGACAGCGCCTGCTCCCTGGTCGCTGACCCTCATAGTGTGGGTCTCTCTATGATCACTGACTCTTCCCACAGTATTCGAAAAGACTGAAGGAATACCTGGGCTGATGGCCACTGGAAATATCTGGTTACTGAAGAGACCTCTTGGATCTCCCATGGCTTCAGCCAATTAGTCAGTGGAAGTCACATGTCTGGGTTCATGGCATTGCTTCGAGTTTCTTGCCCAAAAGAAGCTCCCAAGTTCTTCCTCACCCTGTGGGGTGGGGGGAGGGGGCTATTTTCCCGAAAAGCCTTGGAATTCTCAATAGCTGCTGAATGAACTACACTCCCAAAGGCCCCAGGGACATCTACCCGTGTCAACTACATGTACCAGGACTTGGCCCAAGACCCATCCTGAACACCATGCTTTCTTCCTTCGGGGACTAAGAATTATTAGCCAAAGAGCCTTTTTTTTCAAAATGTAATCTCTGCAGTGAAATATGCGTGTTTGTGTCGTGCCGTAAGCTGCTATTTACAAGTGCAAGTGCTTCCATTCTCCGATTCGATTCATGAATCTCTTTACCTGTATTTACAGGTAAATTGTCAATTAAATCATGCTTTTTTTTGGAAAAGAATGCTATATCTCAGCGACGCAGTGGTTCAATGGTTCCACTCTTGGACCACTGACTGTGGAGTTTGGACATTCTCCCCTGTGTCTGTGTGGGTTTCCGCTCACAGTCCAAAGATGGGCGGGTTAGGGTGGATTGGCCATGCTAAATTTTCCCACAGTGCCCAGGGATGTGCGGGTTAGGGTGGATTGGCCGTGCTAAATTGTCCCGTAGTGCCCAGGGACGTGCGGGTTAGGGTGGATTGGCCGTGGGAAATATAGGGTTACAGGGATAGGGAGTGGGTCTGGGTGGGCTGCTCCTCGGAGGGTCAGTGTTGACACAGTGGGGCGAATGGCCTGCTCCCACACTGTTCGGATTCTATGAAGATCATTGGCACGTATTTGGCCAAATTAGTAATTGGGTAAAGCATTTACATTTATTTGGTGGCCTGAAATGTGGTGGGATGAGAGTGAAACTGGGGGCTCACCTGCGATAACTAAAAGTGGAAAGGTGAAAGTGGAAGTAGCCATTAGAGTCGTAGAGCTGTACAGCAGACCCTTCGGCCCAGCTCGTCCGTACTGACCAGATATCATGAATAAATCCTGTCCCATTTGCCAGCATTTGGCCCATATCCCTCTAAACCCGTCCTATTCATATATCCATCCAGATGCCTTTTAAATTGTACCAGCCTCCACCACTTCCTCTGGCAGCTCATTCCATACACGCACCACCCTCTGTGCGTAAAAATGTTGCCCCTCAGTTCTAAAGGGCCGTCCCTTCACTCTGAGGCTGTGCCTGCAGGTCCTAGTCTCTCCGAATCGTGGAAACACCTTCTACCCTGGGACTCTCAGTATTCAATAAGCATCAATCAGATCCCACCCTCCCATCTGTGTTAAACTCCATGGAGAACCCAGAGTCCTCAACCGCTCCTCATACAACAAGCCCTTCATCCCCGCACTCATTCTTGTGAACCGTTCCAAGGACCCTTCCCAAGGCCAGCACATCCTCCGTCAGATATTGCAGGGGGTCCCAAAACTGCTCACAAATATCCCAAAACCAGATCCCTATACAGCCGCAGCAGTACATCTGCTCTGCTATTCTAGCCCCCCTCGAAATGAACACCAACATTGCATTTGGCTTTCTAACAGCTAACTCAACCTGCACGCTAACTTCAAGAATCCTGAACGAGGACCCCCAAGTCCCTGTAGATCTTAAAACTCTTGCAACCTTCTGCTTTATTACTAGCTTCCCCACTTAACTCATCTTCTGCTCCCTTCTTGCTTTTTTATTTAAGTTGCCCTCTGCTGGCTTCCCAATCCTCTGACCTCCCACTAATCTTCACCACGTTATACAGCTTTTTTCTTTTGCTTTTCTGCTGCCCCTGGTCAGCTACGTCCTCCCCATAGCCTGTCTCCTCTTCCTTGGGATGAATTTCTGCTGTGCCTCCCAAATTACTCCCAGAAGCCCCTGCCGTTGCTGCTCCCTGCATGTCTTCCCTCCAACACTCCCCTTCTGAATCACCTCTGGCCAACTCCTCCCACACGTCGCCAATATACTCAGGTTACATGGATTTCAGCTTCTCCTCCCTGGGCACTACGGGACAATATAGCATGGCCAATCCACCCTAATGCACTACGGGACAATTTCCCACGGCCAATCCACTCTAACCTGCAGATCCCTGGGCACTACGGGACAATTTAGCATGGCCAATCCACCCTAACCTGCACATCACTGGGCACTATGGGACAATTTAGCACGGCCAATCCACCCTAACCTGCACATCTTTGGACTGTGGGAGGAAACCGGAGCACCTGGAGGCAACCCACGCAGACACTTGGGGGGGGGGGGGAGAATGTGCAAACTTCCACAGAGACAGTCGCCCAAGGATGAAAGCGAACCCGGGTCCCTGGCGCCATGAGGCAGCAGTGCTAACCACTGAGCCACTGTGCCGACACTGTAGCTGCCAATTTCCATCTGGCCCCAGCGCCTCTTAACGCCATCTGTCTGTACTCCTCCTCCCGAAACGAATCGCTTCTCTGTGTTTAACTGTGTCAGTCCCAAACTCAATATTTATTTTATACCCCCCCCACTTCCTACACAGTGCTCCTCACATGGCTCGTACCATCTGCAAACTTTAAAAGCCGTGCACCTACACTGTTGGCACAAATCAGGACAAAGAAAAAACGAGCAGGGACCCAACCCTGGGGGGTTAACCAGTGCCAAGTCAAACATCCGGTGACCGCTCTCGACTCTCTCCTGCCATTTGGAATGAATTTTGCGCCCACGTTGCCAACGCCCCTTTCGCTCCGTGAGCTGCAGGTGCAACAGGAAGGAGAGGGCTGTGGTGGCAACAACGAAGGCCAGACATCTCCGAAGAGCTGGACTCGTGATGCTAACTTCTTGGGTTCTCTCTCCGCAGGCGCTGCTGGCTCTCTCAAGCAGGAGAGCGTGCGCAGCTCGCGTCGGCGTCAGATCCAGTCAGTGTCCATTTTGGAGTCCAGCCCCATCCCTTTTGGCTCTCAGCCACGATCCCAGCATCCTCTGCTCCACCTCCTAGATGTTAGCCCTTCAACTCACTTCCCTCAAAAGAGCAGATTTTTCCGCCCGCGGCCCTCCCGCCCCCAAAGCAAGGAGGAGCAGGGTGGGGGTGGGGAAGGGAGCGACATAGAGAAATGGGAGAGAACGTTTACAAGAATTCGGGTTTTAATTTCAGAGAACACCCGTCTGAGGCGGGTGAACATAAGTTATCAGTCCATCTCCCAGCCCAACCAATAGCAGAGTTCTGGGCATTTCAGCAACAGTGCTTTCTCAAAAATTCCCACCTCCCCATCCCTTCACCGCTCCCCCCTCCCCCAACCCAACCCCCAATCATTTCCCCCGAGAGGCCTCAGCGTTCGCCCTGAGCACGGCTCCTGGGCTGGGGTACGGTCTCTGCTGGAATAGTGGGCCGACGGCCGTGGTGTCAGCTCCTGTCTTCGCCTCGTTTCTCTTGGGGAGGCCCGTCGACCAGGAGCCCCTGGGGAGCAGGAGGGTCAGAGGTCACTCAGAGGCTGTAACCGTTTGAGGGGAGGCACGTGGGAGGACAGACCGAGGAAGGAGGGAATGGAGAAAGAGGTAGAAGGATGGAGCCCATACGCTCGAGACAGAGAGAGGTAGAGTGACAGACAGAGCAGTGCGCGTGCATGCAAGGGACACAGAGACAAAGCGCGCATGCGCGCGAGAGGGAGGCAGATGGCGCATGAGGGGGGCAGAGCGTGCACGAGCCAGAGAGGGGCGGGTGCACGCGAGAGAGAGGGGCAGAGCGGGTAGGCGCGTGCGCGCGAGAGAGAGAGAGAGAGAGAGAGAGGCGGCGCGGGCGGGCGCGCGCGAGAGAGAGAGAGAGGCGGGGCGGGCGCGCGCGAGAGAGAGAGGCGGCGCGGGCGCGCGCGAGAGAGACGGGCAGAGCGCACGCGGGAGAGACGGGCAGAGCGTAAGAGAGAGAAAGAGAAAGCGCGACAGAGAGAGAGAGAGGGAGGGGGAAGAGAGAGAGAGAGACAGAGATCCACTCACCGAGGAGCATCGGAGTACGCACTCGGATCCATTGGGTCTAAACTGTCATCCTTCCGCTCTCGGCCTATCAGAGCAAAGTCAGTTAAAGGTCTGCCTTCAGCGACCCCGTCCCCTCCCCCCACCATGTCCATAGCCCACTAACTCAGCCCTCAACTGCCCCGTGCCCACCTACTGCCCCTCTCGTCTGTGCCCAATCCCTTAACTCCAGTGAATGCCCCCTCTTCAATCAACACCCCTTCCTGCCCCAATTACCCTCCTGTGTCCCTCAAATCCTTCTGCCTCCTCCCCACCTGCCCCCACAAAACGCTGCCCCCTGCTCCCCCCCCCCCGCTCCACCCCCAACATAGATTTAAAGATGTACGGCACAGAAACAGACCCTTCGGCCCAACTTGTCCGTGCCGACTCAGATATCCTAAATTAATCCAGTCCCATTTGCCAGCATTTGGCCCATATCCCTCTAAACCCTTCCTATCCATGTCCCCATCCAGATGCCTTTTAAATGTTGTCATTGTACCAGCCCCCACCACTTCCTCTGGCAGCTCGTTCCATACACGCACCACCCTTTGCGTGATAAAGTTGCCCCTCGGCTCCCTTTCCCCCTCTCACCTTAAACCTATGCCCCTCTAGGTTTGGACTCAGCCACCCCTGGGGGGAAAAAGACATTGGCTGTTCACTCTATCCATGCCTCTCATGATGTTATAAACCTCTATAAGGCTCCCCTGCACCCCGCTCAGCCTCCGACGCTCCAGGGGGAAAACAGCCCCGGCATCTCCCTGTAGCTCAAAACCCTCCGACACTGGGGCAACATCCTGGTAAATCTTTCCTGTTCCTGACTCCCAACTGGCCCCAAGAGCTTCCAACCTCTGCCCCCCTCCCGCCCCACTGAGCACCAAAGATCCCCCAGCCGTTTGCGCCCCCCTGGCACCCTGAGCTGGTGGGGGTCGGGGGTGGGGGGGGGGGGGAGAAGAAGTTACCTTTCCTCCCCTTGGGATATCGGTGGGCATCGTCGTGACGTGCCAGCCACTTCTCCTTCAGTTCCTCACGCTCAAACCTCTCCACGCTGTCGCCAGCCTCTGCAGGGAGAACGCAGCCACGTCAAGGGGCTTTGGGAGGGGGGGAACTGTACTGCCGGTTTAAAAAAAAAACAAAGTGGGGGGAAACGCGTGCTCGCAATCTTTACCTTTAAACTTTTTCGCTGGTTTGGTGATGATGGCGGCCGCGTCTGTCGGCGGTAGCCATGAGACTAGGTCAGACTCGATGTTCCAGTAGTATGGGAGGCCGCTGGAGATAGAGAGAGAGAGAGAGAGAGAGGGAGTTGCGCAAAAACCCTGGCAGCAAACAGATGCGAGGCCATTCAGCCCCCTCAGCGAGCCCGTGCGAGGCCGCTCAGCCCATCGCTCTGCAGTTCACGGCAACGCAAAGCCCTCCGCGTTTAAAAGGAAGAAACAAGACGAGGGCTTCTCCCGCCGCCTCGGGCAGCAGACGCTCCCCTGATTCCCCTCCGAGTGAAGTTGGGGGGGGGGGGGGGGGGGGGGGGGGGGGGGGGGGGGGGGGGGGGG
>NC_063375.1:2070113-2073103 GCF_021869965.1 Rhincodon typus
GACAGTGCAAGAGACACACAGAGACAGGCTGCTGAAGCTTCTCCCCTGCCCACTCCCATCAGGACACAATCGCAAGAATGCTGCATCTGGAAAAGGAGCTACAACTTGTATCGTGGAAGACGAAGGGTGCTGGAGTGTACCCGGGAGAGGCAGAAGGTTGTCATGGAGATCGGGCCACCGCTGACCTTTCATTTAAATTCCGACAAATTGCGTTAAATCTATGCACTGGCTTATAGAGACATACAGCATGGAAACAGGCCCTTTGGACCAACTCTCCCGTGCAGAGACATCCCAATCCGACCTGCTCCCATTCGCCAGCATTTGGTCCAAATCCCTCTAAACCCTTCCTATTCATGTACCCATCCAGATGCCTTTTAAGGCATCCAGGATCCTTCCTTTGGCACCTTGTTCCATACGCGCATCACCCTCTGCGTTTAAAAAGAAGTTGCCCCTCAGGTCCCCTTTCCCCCAGCCTCGCCTTAAACCTATTCCCTGGGGTAGAGGAATCCAAAAACTAGAGGGGCAAAGACCTTGGCTATTCTCATGCCCCTCACGATTTTATAAAGTTGCCCCCCTCAGCCTCCGACGCTCCAGGGGGGGAAAAAGCCCAGGCCTATCTAGCCTCTCCCAAATCCTCCAGTCCTGGCGATATCCCTGTCAATCTTGTCCGCACTCTCTCAATGGAAGAGGACCCTGCCTATCCATTCTGCTCGTGAACGCAGGAAGCCGCATTTGATCTCCCGTCAGCCTCCTCCTCTGAAGTCTGGCTCATCCAAGTCCTCCTCACTGCAAACCCTTGTCTTGCCTCAGCACTTCGCTGCCTGTTATGGACCAGACCAGACACCCCACCCCTCTCAAGGTGACAGCCTAGCACCTAGCTTTAGCTTATTTTAAAACACAAAAAACAAAGGTCCACGTTCCAGATGCAACGCGACTGGTCAGAACCACTTGACGTTAAGCAAAACAGAATTTATTCAGTGGTTAAAGTACAACAGAAGCAATTTGGGAATTTAGAGCAACTGAACTCTATCGGAAAACCTAACTGAGTAATAGATACAGTAACTATTCCTAATTAACCGCTCCAGCATAGTAACATCCATGAACACAGCCCTTGGCAAAAAGGCAAATTCAGAAAAACAGATTTATCTCACAGGTATCCCAGCAGCAGAGAGAGAAACTCCCAGCTTCCAGCTTGTAAATGAGAGGGGGGGAAAATAAAGAATCATAGAACCCCTACAGTGTGGAAACAGGCCCTTTGGCCCAAAAAGTCCACAGCAAACTTCACAGCATCCCACCCAGACCTGTTCCCCCTATAACCCACCTAATCTACACATCCCTAAACACTATAGGCAATTTAGCATGGCCAATCCACCTAGCCAGCACATCTTTAGACTGTGGGCAGAAACTGGAACACCCAGAGGAAACCCATGCTGACACAGGGAGAATGTGCAAACTCCACACAGACAGTCGCCCAAGGGTAGAATCGAACCTGGGTCCCTGGCACTGTGAGGCAGCAGTGCTAGCCATTGAGCCACCGTGACACCCCTATAATAAAGCTTGATAAAGCTTCTACTTATAGTCACGGAGCATGGAAACAGACCCTTCAGTACAAGCACTGCACGGTGAACAAATCCCAAACTAAACCAGTCCCGCCTGCCCGCTCCTGGCCCATTACCCTCCAAACCTTTCCCATTCATGTACTTTTCCAAATGTCTTCTAAACGTCGTAACTGTACCCGCTTCCTCAGGAAGTTCATTCCACATGCAAACTACTCTCTGTGTAAACAATTTGCACACCCCCACCCATGTCTTTTATAAATCTCTGTCGTCTCGCCTTAAAAATGTACCCCTCTAGTCTTGAAATGCCCCATCTGAGGGAAAAGACACCTACCATTAACCCTATCTATACCCCACACAATTTTATAAACTTCTATCAGGTCACCTCTCAACCTCCTACGCTCCAGTGAAAAGAAGTCCCAGCCTTTCCTTATAACTCAAACCTTCTATACCCAGCAACATCCTGGTAAATCTCTTCTGACCCGCTCCAGCTTTGATAATATCCTTCCCATAACTGGGCGACCAGAACCAGACACAATATTCTAGAAGAGGCCTCATCACTGTCCTGTACAACCTCAACATAATATCCCAACTCCTATACTCGATACTTCTTCAGGCCCAAACATCGACTGCTGGAAGCTAAATCTAAAAATGAATAAAAAAACCTACAAATTCTGATCTGAGAGAGCTGGCCACACCCAGCCAGGCTGCTTCTATTGTTCCAACTTTTAAAAAAAAAGCTGTTTACTCTAGCGGTTTTCGTAGACCGCTTAGCACCTCTGCCTTACAAACTCTCTTCCAAAAATAAAAAACCCAGGACAAAATAACCTCAAAACCACGGCATTATCACATGCCTTCCCCCTTCCATTCGAGCTCTTCACCTCCCCTCCCCGATCCCCCTCTTCCTTCATGGGGTGAAGCATAGAAAGATAGAAGATAGGAGCAGGAGGCGGCCATTCGGCCCTTCAAGCCTGCTCCGATATTCTTTACGATCATGGCTGATCATCCAACCCAATAGCCTAATCCTGCTTTCTCCCCATAATCTTCGATCCCATTCGCACCCCAAGCGCTATATCTAGTTGCCTCTTGAATATATTCGATGTTTTGGCATCAACTACATAGTGGGCCCTCCCCTTGGCAACCAGCTCCCCTTGGTAGTTTTTACATAGTGCACGCTGGTGGATGGAGGAGAGTTAGAGCAAGGTATGGGTGGTGGTGGGAAGGTGCGAGTGGACAGTGCATGGGCCAAGGGAACAGAACGAGGGTGGCAAAAAGGGCTACGCGTTGCCCCTCACCTGCTGGGCTCGAAGACCTTGTACCAGTTCGGTGGCAGCTTCTCCAGGCGCGTCGCTTCATAATCAACGTTATCGTCATCGTAATCCTCAGCAATGATCTCCTCATCAGGCTCTGTTGTGGGGTTGGGAGTGGAGTGGT
>NC_063375.1:2073203-2074804 GCF_021869965.1 Rhincodon typus
GGGAATGCAGGAGCTTTATTAAAATCATGAGGGGCATACATAAAGTGAAGAGCCCAAGGGCCTCCCCCCACCGCCCCCAGGGGTAGTGCAGCCCAAAACTAGAGGGGCATAGGATGAAGGTGAGAGGGGAAAGATTTAAAAAGGACCCGAGTGGCACCTCTCTCACACAGAGGCTGGTGCGTGTATGGAACGAGCTGCCAGAGGAAGTGGTGGAGGCTGGTACAATTACAACATTTAAAAGGGGTATGGGCCAAATACAGGCAAGTGGGACTAGTTCAGTTTGGGAAGCTGGGCCGGCATGGACAGGTTGGGCCAAAGGGCCTGTTTCTGCGCCGTACGACATGATACTCCTGTCAGTCCTGAATAAACGGGACAGCAAGGAAGGCAGGGTCCATGATCTGGGAGAGGCAGAGCAGGACCATAGAATCCCTACAGCCTGGGAGCAGGCCATTCGGCTCAACGAGTCCACACAGACCCTCCGAAGTGCAGCCCGCTCAGACCCTTCCAACACTATCCCTGCAACCCTGCATTTCCCACAGCCAATCCCCACCACCCACCGATCAACCTGCACATCTTTGGACTGTGGAAGGAAATCGGAGTAGCCAGCGGAAACCCACGCAGACACATGGGGGGGAGAACGTGCAAACTTCACACAGACAGACACAGTTGCGCGAGGGTGGAATCGAACCTGGGTCCCTGGCACTGTGAGGCAACAGTGCTAACCCACTGAGATACTAAGAAGGAGCTTGACATAGCGAAAAGGATTAAAGGATATGGGGGGAGGGTTAGAATATTGAGCTCGATGCTCAGCTACATTCGTATTGAACAACATGCTCCTGCTCTGATGTTCTTTGTTTCCAACGTAAGCTTGCTGCGCCCATCAGAGCAAGCTTGGCCAAAGAAAACTGTAGCTTCGATTCCAGCCTGCACCCGCCTCGCCTGTAACTCTCAATGCCTGTGCCTCAGCTCTGCCCGAGGGAGAGGGCTGTGCCCAAGGATCCTTCAGTGGAAGCTGAGCCCGAAACAGCGAAAAGCAAAGGGAGATCCAGCAGGGGCTGGAGAAGGTTTTGGGGAGGGGGGAGGGAGGGTGGGTGCAGGATGCACAGTTACCTGGCTCCACGTGCTTGAGAATGCCTCGCTTTGCCAGACGGGCCTGCAGCGCCAAAGGGAGGGGCATCGCTGATCCAGAGGCAGAACTGTTGCTGCTCCAGCTCTGCCAGTCCCGAGTACCGCAGCTTCAGATCTGAAATGAGATGGGGCAGTGGTTAATGTCGTGACAGGTGCCAGGACGGGTTAAAGGCAAATGGAATCGGGCGGGTGGGCACATTTGGAAGCATGGGTTGCCGCCCTCAGTCAGGGGAAAGGAAGCCAAAGCTGGGCACAGCAAGATCCCATGAGCAGCAGAGGACGTGCCATCACAGATCTGTATTAAGTCTCCAGATACCAAGAGGCCAGTCACGCCGCTAGCACCCACCCGAGAGAGCCAAACGGAGACACTGGATTAAACCGTGAACCAAAAACCAGCCCCTCTGACCCTGCGGCCACTCCCTCAGCACTGACCCTTCCCCAAAGATGTGGGCTCTGGGCTTACTCTCACACTC
>NC_063375.1:2075304-2076577 GCF_021869965.1 Rhincodon typus
AGTCCCTGGCGGATTGTGGATGACTGCGGAGGTGCTTTCACAATGGGTGCAATCGGAGGTGGAATATTCCAGTCCATTAAAGGCTTCCGGAATGCCCCAGTGGTATGTTGCACATTTACATCAGGAACCTCTTTGAACCAGTGTCCTTCGCTCTCCCCGTTAACGCAGCTGGCTTGTTGGTGGCAGTGACGGGCTGTTTGACTGCGTGCGGCATCATGCGCCGGTCAAAACCTGCGTAGCCTGCAGTCTCCTGGCAGCTTTGGCATTATGGGAAGGGATACCAACTGGGAATTGCCCCCCCCTTCCCCCATCAAATGGGTCAATCATTGACCTAGCCGCCACAGTGTTAGGGTGTGAGTGGGTGGATGAGGGTGCGTGGGCTCAGACACAGCGGCTCTGTTTCCTGAGATGAGCTCAGCTACATCGAGCACAGGTCAGCCCCCGGGTCCTCATGGTTCAGAGGGTGGGTGTCGAAGGGTGAGGGAGTGGGCGCTGTTGGAGGGTCGGCGTCGAGGGATCGGGCGCGCTGTCGGAGGGTGAGGGAGTGGGGCGCGCCGTCGGAGGGTCGGCGCTGAGGGAGCGGGGCGCTGTCGGAGGGTGAGTGCTGACTATAGTGTCTCTGTGTGACACAGTCTCCCTCTGTATTTGGCCTTGACTCTGTCTCTCCTTTCACTGATTAGGGTGTCCGGCATAGACTGAGGGGGAGTGTGAACGCAGTGAGGGTCCGAGCTCCTCAGATAGGCGGTAGGTGTTGGAGTGATCTGCACGTCCTCAGGCTCCCTTGCATCGAGCCCGTTTCCCATCTGTGATCCCACAACTCCACCCCATCCCACCCCACCCCACTTCCTGAAAGAGCCATAACCCCTTTCACTGGGCCACAGTGTGGTTCGTACTATATGGCCATGAGTCCCTTTGTGGTCCCATTTCCCCTGATCTGCCTTGAGCAACGCGTGCTACAACACACCTGTTAGTAAAAACAGAAGTTGCTGGCAAAGCTCAGCAGGTCTGGCAATATCTGTGAAGGGAAAAACAGAGTTAATGTTTCGGTGCCGGTGACCCTTCCTCAGAACGCGCCTGTTAAGCCCTGACGTGGACCCTTCCATTCCCTTTGTCCCACCATTGCTGGTTTCACCCCCTGGCACCCAACCCAGGCCTCCTGCCTTGACCCCAACCTTTCTCCTGACCGTTTCACCGACTGACACTGACGGAGCCTTTCCTGGATTCCGTTCTAGGTAGCTTTGCTGTGTGGGGTGGCCTGTTCTCCACCATCGAC
>NC_063375.1:2076677-2088665 GCF_021869965.1 Rhincodon typus
CCCCCACCGGAGCGGGTACAGGCGGCGGCTCTGTCCACCCCCCACCAGAGCGGGTACAGGCAGCGGCTCTGTCTACCCCCCACCGGAGCGGGTACAGGCGGCGGCTCTGTGTCTCCAGCACACACCCATACCAAACCTCTTTAGATATTTGTTCCTCAGTTTCCCTCTGACTATTTTGGAAGATATTTTTCAGAAACAGCTTCTCTAGTTTCAGCAGTAATGCTTTCCTACAGCTCTCCCCGCCCCTTTCCCCTTTCCCCTCCTTTCCTATCCTTCCTACAGCATCTGAAACCCTGAGCCGCCAGTCCTCCCCGTCCCTCAGTCACGTTTCTGTCGTAGCTACAACGGCCCGACCCTGCCTCACTGCACTGCCTCCTTTTTTTTCTCTCATTGCAGGCCTTACCCTTGTCCTGGGTCACCTGCATCTCTGTGCTTTTTGCTGGAGGGTGGCACCTTACCATCCTTTGGGAGTCCATGGTATGCGTTGCCACCTCTCGCCATCTGAGAGTATGCAGCTTCCCCGATCTTGTAATTCCCTGTACACGTTGCAGCTCTCCAACACCCCGCAGTCCTTAGTCATGTTCCCCTTCTGTTTACAGTCTGCTGCCACCTACCCTGACCTCCCTATCCTGAGGCAGCAGTGTTAACCACTGAGCCACTGTGCCACCTAAGTACATAAGTACATGAACTGGAAAGGTATTGGGGGGTACGGTGGTGGATATTGGCCAGGAGCGAGCAGGTGGGACTGGTTTAGTTTGGGATTATGTTTGGCATGGACTGATCAGACCTACTTTCGCTATCCTTACCCACCTGTCATGCACACTTCAAAGAACTATGTATCTAAACCCCTAGGGCTCTGTGTTCTACAATACTACATCCTGTTTAATTTATGTCAACGTGCTCCTTATGGGAAGAGGTAGTAATACAATATGTTCCTTCCCAAAATAATGTTTTGATTGTGTACTTGACATTACATAATAGGCCAAAATACCTCCTCAGTAGAAAAGCTAATGTGGATAAACACGTTACTGAACAAACATAACCTACATTTTTTTTAGCTCGCTGTTAAATGACCTTCTTGCTGTCACTGCTATGTACTGCCAGAGCTCACCATTGACAGCAACTTCAGTGAACTTTATTCTAAACTGTGGAGGCATTTCAATGCTATTGCACTGTTTCGTCAGCCAAAACTCTGCACCCTCATGGTGGACGAAATATACTCAAAGCATAAACGCACAAAAGGTGTGAATGTATTCGAGTGCAGAACCAGTTTACAAGAATGTTCTCATTCCTGGGATCACTCCGTGATGAGGATAGATCGAAGACATTGGGACTATACTCCCAACGGGCTGCGTGGTGGGTCAGTGGTTAGCCCTGCTGCCTCACGGCGCCAGGAACCCAGGTTTGATTCCATCCTCGGGCGACTGTCTGTGTGGAGTTTGCACATTCTCCCTGTGTCTGCATGGGTTTCCTCTGGGTGCTCTGGTTTCCTTCCAAAGTCCAAAGATGTGCAGGTTAGGGTAGATTGGCCGTGCTAAATTGCCCCGTAGTGCCCAGGGATGTGCAGATTAGGGTGGGTTAGGATAAGGTGTGGATGGGATGTTCTTCGGATGGTTGGTGCAGACCTAATCTGCATCCTTTCTGTGATCAGAACTGTGCACAGTGCTCGGGAATGATTTGGCCAGTTCCAGTACAAGCTGTCTGGTGAAGTAGCCTGTTATTTCTCTCCCTCTCTCCCTCCCTCCCTCGCGCAGGTGGTCCTCTTGCTATGGTGGGCTCAGCGATGATGGGAGGAATTCTTCTCGCTCTCATCGAAGGAGTTGGGATCTTGCTGACCAGATACACTGCCCAGCAGTTCCAGAACCGTGAGTACCCTTGCTGTTCACCCCCCGCCCACCTCCTCCCCTCTCCTTTAGGGTCTCTACCATCTCTGCCTGGCTGTTTCTCCTTATCTCATCGCCTTCTCTCTCCTCGAGCCTGTTACACAGGAACAGGAGGCCATTCAGCACCCCCTTCCTCTTCAATGCTGTTACACGGGAATTGGAGGCCGTTCAGCTCCCCCTCCCCTCCCAACTTGAGCCTGTTACACAGGGAACAGGAGGCCATTCAGCCCCTCCCTCCTCCTCAAGCCTGTTACACAGGAACAGGAGGCCATTCAGCCCTCCCTCCTTGAGCCTGTTACGTGGGAACTGGAGGCCATTCAGCCCATCCCTCCTCCTCGAGGCTGTTACACAGGAAGTGGAGGCCATTCAGCCTCCCTCCCTCCTCGAGCCAGTTACACAGGAACAGGAGGCCATTCAGCTCCTCCCTCCTGGAGCCTGTTACGCAGGAACAGGAGGCCATTCAGTGCCCACCCCCCTCCTCAAGCCTGTAATGCAAGTTCAGGAGGAGGCTGTTTATCCTCAGTATCCCTCAAGGACGAGATGCAGTGGTATGTGGGACCTGTGGGCTGGGTCTAACTCCTGTGGCAGTTGTTGCGTTTGATGTGGGTCTAGAGGTGGTGGAAGCAGCTCTCACTGACTCTCTGACACTCTCTTGCCTCCCCCCACACCCTCCCACCACCTCCTCCCACCTCCTCCTCACCCCCCCCCGCCCCGTTCACCCCGCAGCGAGCCCTACCTTGGAGGATCCCAGCCAGCTCCCACCGAAGGATGCTTCTGCCTCGTTCCGGGGTTACGGCCAGTACCAGTGACGGGAGGGGGGGAGTAGGAGGGTGTGTGCTTATCCCACACAGAGATACATAGAGAGAGAGAGAGAGAGAGCACCCAGCGCTTGATCCAACTCTCTCTAGCCTAGCGATCCGTGCCCGCTTCCACAAGCCGACTGTCTCCCGAAAGCTTCACTGTGAATCGAGCCTTTGTGAATTGGACTTCTACTGAGCCCATGGTGACTGTCGAATCTGGGGAGGGAAGGGGCGAGCCCGGAATAAAGTCTGTCTGTTTGATTTGTGAGATCTGAAGTAGGAGTGTAGTTTTTGCAGAAATGTTTCCACGTACGTTCCCCCCATCAAACACTCCTGAGGGCAGGGACAGCACGGGGTTAGAGACGGAGTAAAGCTCCCTCTACACTGTCCCCCTCATCAAACACTCCCAGGGACAGGGGGTTAGATACAGAGTAAAGCTCCCTCTACACTGTTTCTCTCTCCCCCCCCCCCCATCAAATACTCCCAGGACAGGGACAGCACGGGGTTAGATGTGAAACCACGAGTACAGAGGCTGGTTATCCTGTCACCATGTTCCCCCTTTATTTTCTGTGGAGAGCCCTTGACAGTGCTCCAGCTCCCTCAGAGCCAGCTCTCGGAGTGAGCAGAACCTCTGACCCTCCTGTGTGTACCTGTCAGTCAGGGCTCCCTGACTAGCCCAGATTGACAGCCCCAGTCAGGGAACTCCGATTCTATGGAGTCCACCTGGCTGACTCCCACCCCCTTGCAATCATTACAGATCAAACCTCCCGTTTACTTTTATAACCAAAAAAGAAAGGTCTCCCTATTCTCTAAAGCTGAAAGTAAAGCGTCTTCTACACTGTCCCCATCAAACACTCCCAAACAGGACAGTATAGGATTACATGAAGGATACAGCTCTCTCCACTTTCAAAGCTCCCTTGACACTGTCCCCATGAAATGCTCCCAGGGCAGCACAGCACTGGATAAGATACATTGTAAACGTGTAATGGAGCGGACTTAGAACAAAGAACAATACAGCACAGGAACAGGCCCTTTGGCCCTGACACATTTTGCCCTTCCACTCTGAAACTGTCTTCACTTACAGGATCCGTATCCCTCTATTCCCTTCCTATCCATGTATTCATCCAGGTGCTTCTTGAATGCTGCTATTGTGTCTGCTTCCACCATCTCCTCCGGCAGCACATTCCAGGCGCTCCCCATCCTTTGTGTCGAAAAGCTTGCCTTGCCCGTCTCTCTCAAACTTCCCCTCTCGCACCTTGAACCTGTGTCCCCTAGTAATTGACTCCTCCACCCTGGGGAAAAAGCCTCATACTTCCTACTCTATCCATGCCATTCACAATCTTATAAACTTCTATCAGGTCGCCTCTCAACCTCCTGCATTCCAGTGAAAACAAACCCAGTCTATCCAACCTTTCTTTGTAGCTAAAATCCCCCCCCCATACCATGCAACATCCTGGTAAACCTTTTCTGTACCCTCTCCAAAGCATCCACATCCTTCTGGTAGCGTGGTGACCAGACCTGTATGCAATATTCCACGTGTGGCCTAACTGAAGTTCTATAAAGACTTAATTAGGGAAGCTTAAGTTGAAAGAACCCCCTAGGGGACAGTGACCATAATATGGTAGAAATCACCCTGCACTTTGAGAGGGTGAAGCTGGAGAATGGATATTACAATTAAGGTAGCTGTGAAGCAGGAGCTGGCCAGAGATGATTGGAAGGGGAGTCCAGCAGGGGGAGAAGGTGAAGCAGCTTCTGGGGGGTAGTGCAGGAGGCACAGCAAAAAGGAAGAAATAAAAACCATCCTAAGGGGAGGATGAGGTAACCATGGCTGACAAGGGAAGTCAGGGACAGCACAAAAAGGAAAAGCGAACAGTGCGGTGAAGATGAGTGGGAAACCAGACGATTGGGAAGCCTTTTAAAAATTAGCAGCTTTTTAAAAAAAAAGCAAGAGTGGAGAAGGTGAAATAAAAGAAGTTTGCAGAATTTGTTCAAAGGTATTAAAGAGGCGAGAGGGGATACTGAACTGCTGAAAAATTAGGCTAAAGAACAGTAATAGGGAATAAAGAAATGGCAGAGGAGCTGAGAAACACTTTGCATCAGACTTCACTGTGGAAGACACCAGCTGCATACCAGAACTTCAAGGCGGGCTGGGTAGGAAACAGGTGAGTGTGGTGGCTGTCACGAAGGAGAGGACGCTGGGGAAGCTGAAAAGTCTGTCAGTGGTTAAACCCAGATGGACTACACTCCAAGGGCTCTGAAGGCTGACGAGACTTGTGGTGGTGATCTTTTGGGAATCACTGGTGTCAGGGAGGGTCCCAGAGGGCTGGGAAACGGTTCATGTAACACCCCGATTTAAGATGGGAGGGAGGCAGAAGACGGGAAATTACAGGTTGGTTTGCCTGAGCTCGGTTGTTGGGAGACCATTGTTAGGGATGAGATTGCAGAGCGCAGTAAAACAGGGTTGCTTCGTCAACAGAAGGTCGCTCCCTGCCAAATCTGTTTGAATTCTTTTCAGGAGGTAACAAGCGAGTTAGACAAAGGAGAACCAGCGGACGTGATCCATTTGGATTTCCAGAAGGTCTTTGGCAGGAGGCCGCTAAGGCAGTCCATGGTGTTAGGGGCAAGGGACCGGCCCGGATAGGGGATTGGCTCACTGGCAGAAGGCAGGGAGTTGGGATAAAGGGGCCTTTTCCGGTTGGTAGCTGGTGAATAGCGGAGTTCCGCGGTGTGTCTGTGCTGGGATCATAACTACCCCGCTATACGTTAAAGATCTACATGAAAGGTCCGAGGTCATTTTTGATAAGTTTGCAGATGAAACGGTGATAGTTGAAAGGGACAGGTGGTGTTGAGGAGGCAGGGAGGCTGCAGAAGGACTTGGAATGGGTTAGGAGAGTGAAGTGGCAGACGCAATACAATGTAGGAAAGTGTGATGTGGGAAGAATACAGCCATAGATGAAGGTGGAGCAGTGGATGTGGTATACATGGATTTAAGTAAGGCGTTTGATAAGGTTCCCCATGGTAGGCTCATGCAGAAGGTAAAGAGGCATGGGATAGGGGGAAATGTGGCAGATTGGATTCAAAATTGGCTGACCCTTAGAAGACAAAGGGTGGTAGTGGACAGAAAATATTCAACATGGTGCTCAGTTACGAGTGGTGTACCACAAAGATCTGTTCTGGGTCCTCTTCTATTTGTGATTTTTGTAAGTTATTTGGATGAAGGAGTGGAAGGGTGGATTAGCAAGTTCGCGGACGATACGAAGGTGGGTCACGTTGTGGACAGTGCGGAGGTCTGTTCTAGGTTACAAAGGGACATTGCTAGAATGC
The DNA here is from genome assembly GCF_021869965.1 of Rhincodon typus. Taxonomy (NCBI): domain Eukaryota; kingdom Metazoa; phylum Chordata; class Chondrichthyes; order Orectolobiformes; family Rhincodontidae; genus Rhincodon; species Rhincodon typus. The sequence goes on from NC_063375.1 coordinate 2,082,685, forward strand.
AGAGCTGGACTGAGAAGTGGCAGATGGAGGTTAACCCTGAAAAGTGTGAGGTGATTCATTTTGGAAGGACAAACTTGAAAGCAGAATACAGGGTTAACGGAAAGATTCTTGGCAGTGTGGAGGAGCAAAGGGATCTTGGGGTTCATGTTCACAGTTCCCTGAAAACTGCCACCCAGGTGGATAGAGTTGTTAAGAAGGCGTATGGTGTGTTAGCTTTCATTAATAGAGGGATTGAGTTCAAGAGCCGTGAAATTATGCTCCAGCTATACAAAACCCTGGTTTGCCCACATCTGGAGTATTGTGTCCAGTTCTGGTCGCCTCATTACACGAAAGATGTGGAAGCGTTGGAAAACAGAAGAGATTTACCAGGATGTTGCCTGGAATGGAGGGAAGGTCTTACGAGGAAAGTTTGAGAGAGCTAGGGCTTTTCTCTTTAGAACAATGAAGGATGAGAGGTGACTTGATAGAGGTGTACAAAGTGATCAGAGGTATAGATAGAATAGACAGCCAGAGACTTTTTCCTAGGGTGGAGGTAGCTTTTACGAGGGGACATAATTTTAAAGTGAAAGGAGGTAGATATCGGGGAGACGTCAGAGGTAGATTCTTTACTCAGAGTGGTAGGGGCGTGGAACGCATTGCCGGAGAGGGTAGTGGAGTCGGCCTCATTAGGGGCATTTAAGCGGCTATTAGATAGGCATATGGATGATAGTATAAGGTAGAGGTGGAGGTTAGATAGATCTTAGGTTTCGGATAAAAGTTTGGCACAACATCGTGGGCCAACGGGCCTGTACTGTGCTGTACTGTTCTATGTTCTGGACTATTTTCTAAATGGGGAAAGGCTTCGGAAATCTGAAACACAAGGGGACTTGGGAGTCCTAGCTCAGGGTTCTCTTAAGATTGACGTGGAGATTTAGCTGGCAGTTAGGAAGGCAAATACAACGTTAGCATTCATCACGAGACGGCTGATATACATAAAGACCATAAGACATAGGAGCACAAATTAGGCCATTTGGCCCATCGAGTCTGCTCCGCCATTCAATCATGGCTGATAAGTTCCTCAACCCCATTCTCCCCGTAACCCTTGATAATCAAGAACCTATCTATGTCAGTCTTAAATGTACTCAATGACGTGGCCTCCACAGCCTTCTGTGGCAGTGAATTCCACAGATTCACCACTCTCTGGCTGAAGAAGTTTCTCCTTATCTTCATTCTAAAAGGTCTTCCCTTTACTCTAAGGCTGTTCCCTTGGGTCATAGTCTCTCCTACCAATGGAAGCATCTTCCCAACATCCACTCTGTCTAGGCCATTCAGTATTCTGTAAGTTTCAATTAGATCCCCCCTTATCCTTCTAAACTCCAATGAGTATAGTCCCAGAGTCCTCAAACGTTCCTCATATGTTAAGCTTTCCATTCCTGGGGCCATTCTCGTGAACCTCCTCTGAACCTGCTCCAGGGCCAGTACATCCTTCCTGAGATATGGGGCCCAAAACTGCACACACTACTCCAAATGTGGCCTGACCAGAGCCTTATAAAGCCTCAGTCGTACATCCCTGATTTTATATTCAAGTCCTCTCAAAATAAATGCCAACATTACATTTGCCTTCCTGACTACTGACTCAACCTGCAAGTATACCTTGAGAGAATCCTGGACTAGAACTCCCAAGTCTCTTTGCAGTTCAGACTTCTGAATTTTCTCCCCATTTAGAAAATAGTCCATGCTTTTATTCTTCTTACCAAAGTGCATGACCTCACACTTTCCCACGTTGTACTCCATCTGCCACTTCTTTGCCCACTCTCCTAACCTGTCCAAATCCTTCTGCAGCCTCCCCACCTCCTCAATACTACCTGTCCCTCCACCTATCTTTGTATCGTCTGCAAACTTAGCCAGAATACCCACAGTTCCTTCATTGAGATCATTATTGTATGAAGTGAAAAGTTGTGGTCCCGACACTGACCCTTGCGGAACACCACTTGTTACCGGCTGCCTTCCTGAGAAAGACCCTTTTATCCCCACTCTCCGCTTTCTGCCAGACAGCCAATCTTCTTTCCTGCTAGCGCCTTGCCTCCAAAACCATGGGCCCTTATCTCACTCAGCAGCCTCCTGTGCGGCACCTTGTCAAAGGCCTTCTTGAAGTCCAGGTAGATAACATCCATTGGTTCTCCTTGGTCTACTCTGCTCGTTACTTCCTCAAAGAATTCTAGCAGATTTGTCAGGCATGACCTCCCCTTGATGAAACTATGCTGACTTTGCTCTATTTCACTATACACTTCCAAATATTCAGAAATCTCACCCTTTACAATGGACTCCAAAATCTTACCCACGACCGAGATTAGGCTAATCGGCCTGTAATTTTCTGTCTTTTGCCTTACTCGCTTTTTAAACAGGGGTGTTAGCAATTTTCCAGTCCTTTCAAACCCTCCCTGACTCTAAAGATTCCTGAAAGATCACCACTAACGCTTCCACTATCTCTTCAGCTATCTCCTTTAGAACTCTGGGGTGTAGTCCATCTGGTCCAGGTGAGTTATCCACCTTCAGGCCAATCGGTTTTACTAGTACCTTCTCCTTGGTGATGGCCACCATACTCAGCTCTGCCCCCGACTCTCTTGAATTTTTGGGAGATTACTCGTGTCTTTCACCGTGAAGACTGACACGAAGTAATTAATAAATGTACTGCAGCAGCTGAACAAGGCTCTGGTCACATCGCTTTTGGAACACTGTGGGCAGTTTTGGATCCGTATCTAAAGGAAGAACATACTGGCATTGGAGGAGGTTCACAAGGATGGTCCCGGGGATGAAGGGCCTGTCATATGATGTGGAGGGATCTGACTGAATCTTACAGGATTGAGAGGTTTGGATAAAGTAGATGAGATGTAGGAAAAACTAGGACCTGGAAACACAGCCTCAGAGCAAAGGGATGACCCTGTGGAACTGGGACAAGGAGGAATTTCTTCAGGCAGAGGGTGGGGAAACCTGCCACAGGAAGTTGTGGAGGCCAAGTCAACGAGTGTGTTTAAGACAGAGATAGCTTGGTTCTTGATTAGTAATGAGATCAAGGGTCATGGGGAGAAGGCAGGAGAATGGAATTGAGAAACATATTAGCCATGATCAAAGTGCTGAACATAACAGAAATAGGCCACTCGGCCCATCAAGTATGTTTTATAAAGCTCCCTCCAGATTGTCCCCATCAAATACTCCCAAGAGCTGTGGGTTAGATACCAAGTAAAGCTCCCCTAGTCTTTTAAACAGGGTAAAGATGCCCTCTATACTGTCTCCCATCAAACGAACTGCAGGGAGTGGGGGACTGTTGGAGGGTCAGTGCTGAAGGTGCCTTGCTGTCTATGAAATGACTGATGCTCTGTGACATCATCCTGACGCGAGGAATACACTGGTTCATATCACTCACTGCTCCAGATGTCATGATTGTAAAACTGACAGTAAAACTGATTAATTTGCCGCCCTGGACTACTGACTATGGAAATGATGCTCACGTCAAGTTTAAACGATTAACAAAAAAAATTATTTATTATAAACAAACCTATACTTTTACAAATGACTAAAGGCTTACCACTTACTGGAATGCAAACATGAACCACATCCAGTTAAATTCAAACCTGTGCCCATTTATTTACAAGTAGGACAAATATTTGTGCAGAAATGTGACAAGGAAACAGATTTAAAAAAGGCACATTGTGGGTGAAGTGAATCCTTTATCACAGTTCTCTTGGTTGTGTCGTGACGATTTCACAGTGACATCTGCCACAAATGTGTGAAGATCCTCAAGTTCGTTAAGGCTGGCCTCATGGAAACATGAAATATAGTTTCACTCAGACTTGAAGACCAAGCTTCCACAGCCGTCTAACGTAGAGAATTCCAAAGGTTCACAACTCGTTCAGTGAAGAAAATTTTCACCTCGCGCTTTGTTTTTTAAATCATTCTCCTCAGTCCTAAAGTCTCCGCCCCCCCCACCCCCCAAAAACAGTGGAAACATGGCAACTGCATCTACGCCCCAAACTATTTTGTCAGTTTCAACGAGATCGCCCCTTAAATATCAAAATTCAAGAGAATATGTTCGTAGTTTGTGCGATCCCTCTTTGTAGCTGCCCCGTCATCCCAGGGACAAGTCTGATGAATCTTCAAAGGCCACCCGTCTTTCGTCTCTTGGTCGTTTCCCCCCCCCCGATCCACCTCCCGGCCGTTCGCTTCCTGCCCCATATCTGCCAGAGGGGGAGCGGGGACAGCGACCAAAAGTAGCCAGCTGGTGTGATCAAAAGGGCCTGCCACAGGATGGGGCAAGGGGCACCGATCGTCCCGTGCAACGCACAACAGCGAGGGCAGCAGTGCCAACCCCCTGGGTTCTGCTGCGGTGGCCGGGGTGGTCCATCGCTCATCGCCCATCCCTTGACGAAAGTCTGAGGCCATATCCAAGGGCAGGGCCGAGCAGCCATCTCTAGGTCCAGATCAGATTAAAAAAAAGGCCGATATCCTTCCTTTACAAAGGCGTTAGCAAATGTGACGGGTTGTTAGCGACAACATTTTACAAGCCACATCACCGAGACCAGCTTTCAGTTCCAGCTTTTATTGATCGAGTTAACAAAAGTTGCTGTTCTGGGATTCGAACCTCTGCCGGGGGGAAGGCATGGAGTCTCGGGATGACTAGAACAGCAGACCACGGCATCCCCCACTGCAGACTGCACAGGGCCACGTCCCAGCTTGCTGCAAGGAGACAACTGGCCAGCGAACTCCGGTGGGACAGGACTTGGTTACATTCGGCACAGCACCTGATCAGGAATATAGGCGAGGGGGTTCGGGGGAGGGTGGGAGCTTTGGATCGGGTTACCACATGTTCGTACGGGACGCAGACAGGGCGGTGTCAAACATTCCAAACCCATTCAGGGCAGACGGGTAGCGAGGAGAGCAGATCCGCAGTAGCGAGGGGCATATTTATAGTGAGTGAGAGAGTGGTTTATACAGTGCACCTCTCTCCCCCAAACACAAACACACACACACACACACACACACACACGCAGGCAGGCAGGCACAGAGACCGAGACAGAGACACACACCCCCAGAGCCACACAAAGGTATGCACGCACACACAGACATGCAGACAGATACGCACACTGTGACAGGCACCCACTCACACGGATACAGACAAGGAGAGACACACACAGTGACAGACACCCGCACACACGGGTACAGACAAGGAGGGACACACACAGTGACAGACACCCGCACACACGGGTACAGACAAGGAGGGACACACACAGTGACAGATACCCACACACACGGGTACAGACAAGGAGAGACACGCTTGCAAACACAGACACACACAGACAGGCACTTGCACACGGGTATAGACAAGCAAGAACATGCATTTAATGACATGCTCAGAGAGACAGACACACACAGAGACACTCTCATCAACACACGCAGACAGAGACAGACAAAGAGAAACAGACACCCACACAAAGTGCACAGAGAGACACGGCACAAGGAGAGACAGACACATACACACGGACACACAGACACAGATGCAGACAGACCAAGTACTCACACAGAGACAGACACCCGTACACATGGGTACAAACAAGCAGGGGCACGCACAGAGAGACAGACAGACCCACACATGGGCACATAGAGACACGCACACAGACACAGATGCAAGCAGGCAGACACACACAGATGTTGGAGCACAGAGACAGACAGACATGCATACAGAGAGAGAGACACACAGATCCACATTCAGACAGACATGCAGAGACACAGACAGAGAGATCCACATTCAGACAGACGCACTCAGACAGACAGGCAGGCGGAGACACAGCCAGAGATCCACACTCGGACAGACAGGCAGAGACACAGACAAAGATCCACACTCAGACAGACAGGCAGAGACACAGACAGAGATCCACACTCAGACAGACAGACAGAGATCCACAGACAGACAGACAGGCAGAGACACAGACAGACAAAGATCCACA
>NC_063375.1:2088675-2092179 GCF_021869965.1 Rhincodon typus
TCCACACTCAGACAGACAGGCAGAGACACAGACAGAGATCCACACTCAGACAGACAGACAGAGACACAGACAGAGATCCACACTCAGACAGAGACACAGACAGACAGGCAGAGATCCACACAGACAAAGATCCACATTCAGACAGACACGCAGAGACAGACGCACTCAGACAGATATACAGAGACACACTCAAGACACACAGGCACAAAAAAAGTGAACGACTCCCAAACACGCCCCCATCAACCCTCAGTGAACGATCCCTTCGGAGCTCCCACGTCCCTTCTCAGAGAACTAAAGAAAGATACACCTCGAGGATCATCCTGAGGGGAAACCGGGAGGTTGGCAGGTTGGATCGTGACTGGTCTGTCGGGAGGCTGGGGTGTTCAATCAGAAGCTGCAAACAGCCCACCAAAAACAGAGGGGAGGGACACCTGGTCACCCTCTGACACTGGCTGGGGCAGCAGGGGGCAGGGTTAGTGCAGGCACACTGGGCTGGCAGGGCTGGAGCACAGCAGAGGAGAGAAGGCCAGGCAGACATGGACTAGGGAAGGGGAGAGAGGTGCAGGGGACTGGAGGAATTGTGATTAGGACTGGGATGAGGGCGGGGGACTCTGCACTCTTCCCTGTTATAATATGTAGGAGAAGTCTGTCCTTCCACTCACCGAGACACACACACAGGCACAAATCAATCAGATTTCACCTCCTCCCGGCCTGCCAAACCATCACAGGAGGATGTGAGGGGTGCCGTTCCAGGACTCAGTCACAGACTGCAGTTGACAGTGAAGTTGGCACTACAGTACGGCAGGGCGTACAGTTCCCTGTGTAATGGGAAACTCTGCCTCGGAGACGAGACAACATGCTGGGGTCACAGCCTGCTGGCCAGCACAGGGAGGAGGAGGGAGGAGGGGCTGGGGTTTCCAGCGAAAGATCTCAGTCATCATCTGTGCCCCCAACATACTGACAGATAGCATCATAAGCCAACTTCAGAACCGGCTCGTCCCCTCGCTGTAGCTGCACAATCGCTCGACACTGCTCCTTGTCCCTCTGCAGGATCCGGCCCACCTACAACAGGCAGTGTGTGAGAGAGTGAGACAGAGAGACTGAGAAAGTGTGTGAGAGAAGGTATGCGTGTATTTGAAAGAAAGAGAGCGAGAGGAGAGTGAGAGCAACGGAGAGAGTGTGACACAAGAAAGGGAGAGAGACAGACACACAAGGATTCAGAGAGAAACAGAGAGACAGGGAGCAAGAGAGACAGGGAGCAAGAGAGACAGGGAGCAAGAGAGACAGGGAGCAAGAGAGACAGATACAAGCATTGACAGAGCGACAGGATTGGGTGACATTTTAAAAATTGAGGTCGTGTGGGATTAGACTCGATAGTGATATTAAAGTATGTAGTGAGTGAGGGCTGTGGTTTCAGATTGGGTGGGATATTCAAGGTAGTGGGATTAGACTGGGTGAGACATTAAAGGGTGCGGAGAGTGAGGGGGAGAGTGGGATCAGACTGGGTAAGACATTAAAGGGAGCAGGGGAGCAAATGGGAACAGACACTGCACGACCTTCGACACTAAATTTTGGTCGGGTATTTCTACTCACCTGACCCTTGTGACGGCCAAGAACAACCATGATGTGATCTGAGTCCTTCTTGGGAATTACTGTCTCCAACATGGACTGCTTGATCCCTGCAGGAATGGCGGCCGGGAATGGGTGGAAGAAAGAAAGAAAGTAAAACCATTTCACACTAGTCCTGCTCTTTCATTAGGAGCGAGAGTGAAGACCGGGATCGTACTGTGCGCCTTACAGAAATGCAAACGTCGGTGAAATCTGACCCTCTGACAGTGCCCCGCTCCCTCAGCGCTGACCCTCCGACAGCACCCGCTCCCTCGGCGCTGACCCTCCGACAGCACCCGCTCCCTCAGGGCTGACCCTCCGACAGCACCCGCTCCCTCAGGGCTGACCCTCCGACGGCGCCCTGCTCCCTCGGCACTGACCCTCCGACGGCACCCGCTCCCTCGGCGCTGACCCTCCGACGGCACCCGCTCCCTCAGTGCTGACCCTCCGACAGCACCCACTCCCTTGGCGCTGACCATCCGACAGCACCTGCTCCCTAAGAAAGGGTTCCAACCTCATATCCTGTGCTAACTTCACATGTTCAGAAACGCCCCACAGACCGTGAGCAGTGTCACTGTTTCCTGTGGGACCGGGCCGGGCTCTGAGTGCATTTCTGCTGTGACTTCTCTGCGCGTAGCCAACAGAGGCAGAGAGAGGGAGAGCGAGAGCGTGAGGGAGGAGCTGTACCTTCCAGAAGGCGCCCATCCTCTGTCCGACACACACAAGAATCATAGTCAAGGACATCCTCAATGGTCACCTAGAGCAGACAGAACAAATCATAGAATCATACAATCCCTACAGTGTGGAAGCAGGTCATTTGGCCCATCGAGTCCACGCTGACCCACTGAACAGCATCCCACCCAGACCCACCCCATTACCGCATCCCTGTAACCCTGCAGTTTCCATGGCCAATCCACCCTAACCCGCACATCCCTGGGCACTATGGGACAATTTAGCATGGCCAATCCACCCTAACCTGCACATCCCTGGGCACTACGGGACAACTTAGCACGGCCAATCCCACCCTAACCAAGCACCAGCTCACTGTTAAGAAGGTGCCAGGTAATGGAGCAGGTTTCAGTAGAGACACAGTGTGGTGCATCAGGTAAGGATTCCTTGACAGAGTCCCAATTAATCACTCCCAGAGTTGAGATAGCACAGGGTTAGGTGCAGAGTGTTTTAAACCGAATGTAAAAACCCCCCCCGCCTTACTCTTTTAAACTGGAAGTAAGGCCCCATGGGGTTGGATAGAGAGTAAAGCTCCCAATATTCTTTTAAACTGAAACTAAAGCCCCTGTACGCTTTTGAACTGAAAATAAAGCTCCCTCTACACTGTCCCACATCAAAGCCTCTCAGGACAGGGATAGCACGGGGTTAAGTACAGAGTAAAGCTCCCTCTACACTGTCTCCTCCCCCCATCAAACACTCCCAGGACAGGGACAGCACGGGGTTAGATACAGAGTAAAGCTGTCTATCTATCAGGACTCGCTTGTACCTTGGAATTGTAATATTTCCCTCCTTTGAAACGCTTGTCGATGAATCGAACAAACAGATCAGTCCTCAGCCAGCAGGAGTCCCGGTTCACTACCGCACTTGTACCATTCGAGGTCTTATAATCTTTATTGGAGTGAGCAGCCCTGTAGTGGGAACAGGAAAAATTCACAGGAACACAGCGCTGCTGCGTGATCCAACAAAACACCAGAGGCAGTCTGCAGATACACACCTCTGTCCTTTCCAATCTCTCATTCTCACTGCTTCCCTGTACCCAGTCAATCCTGTCCCCATGCAATCCCCGCCTCCGCGCCCTGTCTCTGCACACCCTCCCAGTCCCCACCTCCGCCCTGTCTCTGCGCCCCCTCCTAGTCCACATTGCCGCCCCGTCTCTACAAATCTCCC
>NC_063375.1:2092279-2093289 GCF_021869965.1 Rhincodon typus
GTCTCTCCACACCCCCAATCCAGACCCTACCTACTCCCCATCTCCCCAAACCCCCAACCCAGACCTTACCTACGCCCCGTTTCCCCGCACCCCCAACCCAGACCCTACCTACGCCCCGTCTCCCAGCACGCCCAACCCAGACCCCACCTCCGCCCCGTCTCCCTGCACCCACAGTCCCTACCTACACCCCGTCTCCGTGCACCCCCACAGTCCCCACCTATTCCCCATCTCCCTGCACCCCCAACCCAGACCCTACCTATGCCCCTTCTCCCCGCATTCCCAACCCAGATCCTACCTACGCCCCGTCTCTCCACACCCCCAATCCAGACCCTACCTACTCCCCATCTCCCCGCATCCCCAACCCAGATCCTACCTACGCCCCGTCTCTCCACACCCCCAACCCAGACCCTAACTACGCCCCGTCTCCCTGCACCCCGTCCCTACCTACGCCCCATCTCCCCTGTCCCCACCTCCGCCCCGTCTCCCTGCACCCCCAGTCCCTATCAACACCCCGTCTCCCCGCACCCCCATCCCTGCCTCCACCCCGTCTCCCCGTAACCACTCTCCACCTCCGCCCTGTGTCCCCATCTCCCCCGTCTCCCCCCTCCTACAATTCCAACTTCCACCCTGTCTCTTCCACCCACCTCCCACAATTCCACCTCCAACCTGGTACAGGGAGGAAATGGGAAGAGTGGGTTGGATTCAAGTCATGAAGTGAATGATGTGCAAAGGAGGGGACAGTGAGGCGGGGGGAGACAGAGAGGCATGGGAAGGGGGACAAGATGGAGTGGTGCAGGGAGAGGATGGGATGGAGTGGAGCGGGATGGGGTGGAGGAGTGAGGACTGGGACAGCATAGGGATGGAGAGGGGACGGAGAGGTGCCGGGAGGGGGATGGTACAGGGACAGGATGGAAAGGCGTGGGGAGGGGGAGGGTACGGGGCGGGATGGAGAGGCGCGGGGACGGGATGGAGAGGCGCAGGGAGGGGATGGAGAGGCGCAGGGAGGGGAT
>NC_063375.1:2093299-2097384 GCF_021869965.1 Rhincodon typus
GCAGGGAGGGGATGGAGAGGCGCAGGGAGGGGATGGAGAGGCGCAGGAAGGGGATGGAGAGGTGCAGGTACGGGACAGGGCGGCAGAGGGAGGGGGACAGGATAGTATGAGGAGTGTAGGGACCGGGCCAGCCGGAGGGGAGGTGATCTGACAGGAGGCTGCTGCAGAGAGCGGGGGCCCCAGGACGGTGCTGTGTGGTGAGACACAGCGGCTTCTTACCGATCTGAGCTGCCCTCATGCTTCCTCTTCCTGTCGCGACGTTCGCACTCCTCTCGCCGCCTCTCCTTGCTGCTGCCCCTCTCGCCATCCTTGCCCTGGCGTTCTGGTGGCTTGGCATTCCCTGCTGCCCTTTCTGCCTCCCTCTGCTGGCTGTCCTTGTGAGCTTTGCTGAGCCGGCCTGATGGGATAAGGGAACGCTGAATACCCATCAGTCCACCTTGCCCACGAGATGCCCACCCTCCTGTGCGCTCCGGGCTCCCTGACCCGGGACCAATCCTGACTCCCGGGAGAGGCTGTGCGGGGGCAGGGGAGGGGGTGGGGGGGGAACACATCCTGCATTTGCCCAGCAACATAGCATTCGGGCTCAGCAGGGGGCACACCCGGTGGCACATCACCGCCCCCTCCTGAATGACTCACACCTGCTGGGCTACAGGCAGTTCACTGGCGAGAGACCATAAGGCATAGGAGCTGAATTAGGCCATTCGGCTCATCTGCCCCACCAGTTGATCATGTTTCTCAACCCCATTCTCTCACCTTCTTTGGTCCCCTTCCTCATCAAGAACCTGTCCATCTCTGTCTTAAATACACTCAAGTGACTTGGGCTCAACATCCTTCTGCAGCAATGAGTTTCACAGACTCACCACCCTCTGGCTGAAGAAATTCCCCCTCAACTCAGTTCTAAAGGGTTGTCCCTTCTCTCTCAGGCTGTGCCCTCAGGTCGTGATCTCTCACACCAGTGGGAACATCTTCACGTCCGCTCTATCCAGGCCTCTTCGCGCACTGTGGGTTTCAATCAGATCCCCGCCTCATTCTTCTAAACTCCAGCCCCAAACCCTCAACTGCTCCTCATATTGACAAGTCCTTCATTCCCGGGATCATTCTTGTAAACTTCGCGTGGACCCCTCCAACCCCAGCACATCCTTCCTTAGACACGGGGACTAAAACCGCTCACAATATTCTCAATATTGCCCGACTGCAGCCTTATACAGCCTCAGCAGTGCACCTATGCTCTTGTATTCTAGCTCTCTAAAAATAAATGCTAACACTGCATTTGCCTTCCTAACTACCAACTGAACCTTTTTCTTCTCCCCTTTATTCATTCACGGGATGAGGGCATCGCTGACTGGCCCAGCATTTATTGCTTGTCCCTAATTGCACAGAGGGCACTTCAGAGTCAACCACATTGCTGTGTGGGTCTGGAGTCACATGTAGGCCAGACCAGCTAAGGATGGCAGTTTCCTTCCCTAAAGGACATTAGTGAACCAGGTGGGTTTTTCCGACAATTGACAATGGATTCATGGTCATCATTAGATTCTTAATTCCAAATACTTTATTGAATTCAAATTCTACCACCTGCCGAGGTGGGATTTGAACCCGGGTCCCCAGAACCTTTCAGCTTCCCCAGCAACTTCTCTGGGTCTCTGGATTAACAGTCTAGTGATAACTCTACTAGGCCGTTGCTTCCCTGTATGTTAATCTTAAGGGAATCCTGAACCAGGACTCCTGAGTCCCTTTGTGCTTCAGATTTCTCCCAGATAGAAAACAGTCTATGCCTCTACCGACCAAAACGCGTAAGCATTTCATCTGCCACTTCTTTTCCCCACTGTCCTGTCCTTCTACGGTCTCCCCACTTCCTCAACACTCCCTGTTCCCTCCCTTTGTGTCGTCTGCAAACTTGGCAACAGTGCCCTCAGTTCCTCCGTCCCGATTGTCAACGTTGGACGTGAACAGTTGTGATCCCAAGACTGACCCCTGTGGAACTCCACTGGTCACTGGGTACCGTTGAAATGTCCCCAGACGGCCAATCCTCTCTATCCATGCCAGTACCTTGCCTCTAACACCATGGGTTCTTCTCTTACTGAGCGGCCTCCTGCCAAAGGCCTTCTGGAAACCCAAATGGGTCACATCTGCTGGCTCTCCTTTTGTCTAACCTGCTCGCTACCGCCTCAAAGAATTCAAACAGAGTTGTCAGGCAATGGCTGCCCCTTGACAAAGCCGCGCTCTGCAATCTCATCCTTAATAATGGGCCCCAAAACCTTCCAACAACTGCGGGCAGACTAACCGGCCTATAGTTTCCTGTCATCTGCCTCCCTCCCTTCTTAAACAGGAGCCGTTTTCCAGCCCCTTGGGACACCCCTGACTCGTGATTCCTGACGGGTCACCACAATCTAACTCCTTCCGAACCAAGGGGGTGTAGTCTATCCAGTCCAGACCGTCAAACCTTTCAGCTTCCCCAGCAACTTCTCTGTAAAGATGGCCACTGCGCTCATTGCTGCATCCACACACCCACCCGACTCTTGAAGTCCTGGCATGTTACTGTGAAAACTGATGCAAAGTGCCTGTTCAGGAAAGACTGTCAGGAGGGGGAAAGGGAATAGGCAGACAGCGCAGGGATCCCCTGTGGCTGTTCCCCTCAATAATAAGTATACTGTTTTGGATACTATTGGTGGGGGGGTGTGGTGGAACGACCAGGGGAAGGCCATAGCAGATGGGTCTCTGGCACTGAGCCTGGCCCTATGGCACAGAAGGGAAGTGGGGAGAATAGGAGTACAATTGTAGTGGGGTATTCAATAGTAAGAGGCACAGACAGGCGGTTCTGTGGACGTGAACGAGATGGACGGATGGTATGTTGCCTCCTGGGTGCCAGGGTCCGTGATGTCTCAGATCGTGTCTTCAAGATGCTTAAGGGGGAGGGTGAGCAACCAGCCGTCATGGTACACATCAGTACCAACGACATAGGTAGAAAAAGGACTGAGAATGTGAAAAACGAGTTCAGGGAGTTAGGTTGGAAGCTGAAGTCCAGGACAAACAGGGCAGTTATCTCTGGATTACTGCCAGTGCCACGTGATAACGAGGTAAGAAATAGGGAGAGAGTGGAGCTAAACACGTGGATACAGGGCTGGTGTAGGAGGGAGGGCTTCCATTATGTGGATAATTGGAGCACATTCTGGGGAAGGTGGGACCTGTGCAGTAAGGATGGGTTGCACCTGAACCAGAAGGGCACAAATATCCTGGGAGGGAGGTTTGCTCAAGCTATACGGGATGGTTTAAACTAGGTTGGCAGGGGGTGGGGAACCGGATTTATAATTCAGAGGATGCGGTATTCGGCCTTCCAGCAGACACAACAGGGAGTGAGGTGGTTTATAAAGAAATGCGGTCGATGGAGCGTAATTGCGGACACCGAGATGATTTGAGGTGTGTACTTCAATGCAAGAAGTATCAGAAATAAAGCGGATGAACTTAGAGCATGGGTCAGTACTTGGAACTACGATGTTCTGGCCATTACAGAAACTTGGGTAACTCAGGGACAGGAATGGATGTTGGAAGTTCCAGGATTTAGAAGCTTTAAAAGAAATACAGAGGGTGGTAAAAGAGTTGGGGGAGTGGCATTGCGAGTCAGGGCTAGTATAGCAGCGACTGAAAGGCAGTTCGAGAATGATATGTCTACAAAGTCAGTTTGGGTTGAGGTCAGGAACAAGAAAGGAGCAGTCACTTTGTTGGGGGTTTTTTTACAGACCCCCTAATAGTTGCAGAGAAGGAGAGGAGCGGATTGGGAGGCAGATACTGGAAAGGTGCAGAAGTCACAGGGTTGTAGTCATGGGTGACTTCAACTTTCCAAATACTGATTGGAAACATTTTAGTTGTAATAGTTTAGATGGAGCAGATTTTGTCCAGTGCATTCAGGAAAGATTCCTGACACAGTATGTAGATAGACCAACACGAGGAGAGGCCACTTTGGATTTGGTGCTTGGCAACGAACCAGGCCAAGTGTTAGAGCATTTTGGCGGTAGTGATCATAACTCTGTTTCTTTCACGATAGTCATGGATAAGGATAGGTACATACAGCAGGATAAAGTTTATAATTG
>NC_063375.1:2097484-2102216 GCF_021869965.1 Rhincodon typus
GGGACATTGATAGGATGCAGAGCTGGGCTGAGAAGTGGCAGATGGAGGTTAACCCTGAAAAGTGTGAGGTGATTCATTTTGGAAGGACAAACTTGAAAGCAGAATACGGGGTTAATGGAAAGATTCTTGGCAGTGTGGAGGAGCAGAGGGATCTTGGGGTTCATGTTCACAGTTCCCTGAAAGCTGCCACCCAGGTGGGTAGAGTTGTTAAGAAGGTGTATGGTGTGATGGCTTTCATTAATAGAGGGATTGAGTTCAAGAGCTGTGAAGTTATGCTCCAGCTATACAAAAGCCTGGTTCAGCCCACATCTGGAGTATTGTGTCCAGTTCTGGTCACCTCATTACAGGAAAGATGTGGAAGCGTTGGAAAAGGCGCAGAGGAGATTTACTAGGATGTTGCCTGGAATGGACGGAAGGTCTTACGAGGAAAGCTTGAGAGAGCTAGGGCTTTTCTCTTTAGAACGAAGGATGAGAGGTGACTTGATAGAGGTGTACAAAATGATCAGAGGTATAGATAGAGTAGACAGCCAGAGACTTTTTCCTAGGGTGGAGGTAGCTTTTACGAGGTGACATAGTTTTAAAGTGAAAGGAGGTAGATATTGGGGAGACGTCAGAGGTAGGTTCTTTACTCAGAGAGTGTAGGGGCGTGGAATGCATTGCCGGAGAGGGTAGTGGAGTCGGCCTCATTAGGGACATTTAAGCAGCTATTAGATAGGCATATGGATGATAGTATAAGGTAGCAGTGGAGGTTAGACAGACCTTAGGTTTAGGGTATAAGTTCGGCACAACATCGTGGGCCAAAGGGCCTGTACTGTGCTGTACTGTTCTATGTTCTATGTTCAGTTCATAGAATCATAGGATCCCTACAGTGTGGAAACAGGCCATTCAGCCCAACAGCCCCCTCTGAAGAGCATCCCACCCATTCCCCTACCCCTGTATTTCCCATATCTAATCCACCTAACTACATATCCCTGGGCACTACGGGGCAATTTAGCACGGCCAATCCACCTAACTACACATCCCTGGGCACTACGGGGCAATTTAGCACGGCCAATCCACCCTAACCCCCACATCCCTGGGCACTACGGGACAATTTAGCACGGCCAATCCACCCTAACGTGCACATCCCTGGGCACTACGGGGCAATTTAGCGCGGCCAACCCACCCTAACCTGCACATCCCTGGGCACTATAGGACAATTTAGCACGGCCAATCCACCATAACGTGCACATCCCTGGGCACTACGGGGCAATTTAACGCGGCCAAACAACCCTAACCTGCACATCCCTGGGCACTATAGGACAATTTAGCACAGCCAATCCATCCTAACCTGCCCATCCTTGGGCACTATGGAACAATTTAGCATGGCTAATCCACCCTAACCTTTGGACTGTGGGAAGAAACCGGAGCACCCGGGGGAAACCCACGCAGACACAGCGGGTGAGAATGTTCTCCTGCCATTTCTTTGTTCTCCATTGTACTTCTCCAGCCTCACGTCCCAGCACTTCCAACAACCACTCTTGCCTCTCGTACCTTTTTCTATCTAAAAATAACTCGGGCAATCTTTTTTGATAGTACTAGCTAGCTTGCCCTCATATTTCATCTTCTCCCTCCTTATCGCCTTTTTCTTTTTTAAAAGTTGTCCTCTGCTGATTTTTAAAGGCTTCCCGCTAAACGTCATATTATATGCTTTTCTTCTTCGTGTTATGCTGTCCCTGACTTCCCTTATCAGCCACAATTGCCCCTTAGTATGTTTGTTCTTCCTTGGGATGAACTCTGCTGGGCCTCCTGAATTTGGGGGGGGTGGTGAGGCGATGGCCTAGTGGTATTATTGCTGGGCTGTCGACCCAGAGACCCCAGGTTCGAATCCTGCCACGGCAGATGGCGGAATTTGAATTCATTAAAATTTCTGGAATTAGGAATCTAAGGATAACCGTGAATCCATTGTCGGGGGAAAAAACCCATCTGGTTCACTAAAGTGCTTTAGGGAAAGAAACTGCCGTCGTCACCTGGTCTGGCCTACATGTGACTCCAGACCCACAGCAATATGGTTGACTTTAAACTGCCCTCTGGGCAATTAGGGATGGGCAATAAATGCTGCGTAGCCAGCGACACTCTCATCCCGCGAATGATTAGAGAAACAGATTGCTTCCAGAAACTCTCGCTGCACTGTCTTCCCCTTCGATCACCTCTACTCCCTCGTGTCTTAGTGGTTACCTTTACTTAACTCTCATACTCCCCACTGTGCATGATTCCAGCTTCTCCCTCTCAAACTGCGGGGTGAATTCTATCATACTGCGGTCACTGGGCGCACCCCGCCACCCCCCACCCCCCGCCCAGGGGTGGGGGGTGGTTCCTTCACCTTATTGGTCTCTAATCACATCTGCCTCATTACACACCAGCAAATTCACAGCGGCCTGTTCCCTGGTGGGCTCCAGCACAAGCTGCCATCTCATAGACATTCCACACCAAGTTCCTTCCTTGAGATCTGGTACCGACCTGATTTTGTTTTGCCAGCCTGCCTGACTGAAACCCTCCATGATTATTCTAATAGTGTCCTCCTTTATCTCGTTTATTTCCTTTCCCCACATGCTGATGACTGCATGCTACTCCCATCAGGGTCATTTCTTCTTCGCGGTTCCTCGTTCTACCCACACAGACCCTGAGTCTACATCTTGCAATCGATTCAATTCCATTCCTTACTCCGCAATCTCATCCTTAATAATGGACTCTTAAAACTTCTTACCAAGAACTGTGGTCAGGCTAACTAGCCTGTAGTTTCCTGTCTTCCGCCTCCCTCCCTTTTCATGCAGGGACCTTTTCCAGTCCTCTGGGACCCTCCCTGACTCCGGTGATTCTAAGCAAGCCCAAGGCAACCCCCTTCCCCCCACCCTGTCCACCATCACTGGGACGGGTATCTTTGGATATTTCGTACTCAGCCCCGCTCCCCTTGCGGCCATGTCTCTGCTATGCCCACAACATCGCACCCCCGCCCATTTCAATCTGCAGGACAAGCCTCAAGCTGCTGTTAATTCTGTTGTCCCCCTGCACACGCTGAGTTTTTCCAGCAGTTTCTGGCTTGCGGCTCGTTCAACCTCGTTTCGTATGCTGCGTGCATTTATGTGCGACGCCCTCAGTCCTGCGTTGACTGCCCTCATTGTCATAGTCATCCCTTTATCTACTGTGCCTGAAGTTAAATTCCCGAGCCTTTCCATACTTTCTGTCCTATTACTTGTTCTGGGAACTTTAATAACCTCTGCTCAGCTCTCTACCCTTTTAAATTTCTCCGTCATTTTCATGCAACCAAATCAATACACCCCCTGCTATTTTGTTAAAGAGGGTGCGTAGGGAAGTGCAGATTGGTCGTGTGAGGTGTATAGGGTGTTAAACGCCAAACCAGTGCACGTACTGAGGTCCTTGCTGTATTTGTCGTACTCCTCTGCTTCGACAAAGCGCACGGTGTACTGGCTCACCGTCACGACCTTCCCGCCAACAGCAAGCTTCACCAAAACCCTGGCGTTGTCAGGATCCAGCCCCTCGATCTGAGGGAGAGAAACGGGATGGCACAACCAGTCAAATTCCGGCACTCAGGCCTGAACCGCTTGCCCACCGCACAGAGGCCTTGGGTCAGCCCCAGCCTGAGGGATGACCATTCTGCAGGGGAGCTTGACAGCTCAGACCCTGACACCTCCCACCACCAGAGACACTTCTCGCAGTGGGTTCAGATTCAGCAGGTATTCCAGGGGATTGGCCAGTCCAGCAAGGCCGAGTGAGTGAAACAGGGTCACTAATACAGACAGACAGACAGGCAGGCAGATCACATGGCGATACTACGGGGGGATTACACTGTCTCTTGATGAGACAGACAGACAGACAGACAGGTCACACGGAGATATAACAAGGGGGATTTATACAGTCTCTCGGTGAGACAGATAGACAGACAGATCACACGGTGATATAACAGGGGGGATTACACAGTCTCTTGGTGAGACAGATAGACAGACAGATCACACGGCGATATAATGCGGGGGGGGGGGGGGGCGCGGATTACACCGTCTCTCGGTAATCTCTAGGTGATTTCTCCAGGACACTGTGCCATTCCTGTCGGTGCCAAGCCTGTTGGTGTCAGATCTGTTCCCCCTACCTTGCCGTACATGTCCTGATGGGGCGCCTTCTCGATCTGGACCAAACTGCCCACCGCCAGGCCCGTCGGCTGCTCCACCTTCCGCTCCTCGCCCGGTTTCAACGCTCGCTTGGGAACGGGGGCCTCCAGGCCCTGGAGTGCTGACCTGTCTGCTCCGAGCCCCAGGCCTTTGGGCCTGAGCTGGTGTTCCAGTGGTTTCACATCCCTGAACACAGTGAAGGGACAGACTGTTAGAGACTGTTATCCCCTCCGAAGGGAGCCCACATCCAATTCTGGCAGAATTCCCTTCTCCAAGTGGGATCTACCCAGCCCTTCCTCTCTCACACGGAGAAATGGCCCTCCCACAAATAGGGAAAATCCCTCCGTACCCCCACCTTCCACACGGGGGAAATCCCCTCATCCCCTCACACAGGGAATCCCTCCACCTCTCCTACATGGGGAAATACTCGCTCTCCGCCCCTACCATCTGAGTGGGTCCGACCCTCCCCTCCCACACAGGGAATCCCTCCTCTCCCCTCCCACATGGGGAATTCCTCCCCTTCCACATGGGGAATCCCTCCTCTCCTCTTCCTTCCCCTCCCACATGGG
>NC_063375.1:2102316-2106480 GCF_021869965.1 Rhincodon typus
CACACACGGGGGAATCTCCCCTCCCCTCCCTTTCCCTCACACACAGGGGAAACACCCCTCCCCACCCCTCCATCACGGGGGAATCCCCCCTTGCCCTCTCAGATGGTACGATCCCCTCCCAGTGAAAGACCTTCAGGCCAGCGCCCCACTCATGTTGGTCGGTACCCGGAGCCCTGCCCTCGCCCTTTGCTCCCAGTTGAGGGGCCGTGGAGTGGGCACTCACTGTTTGAAGGTACGGCCGATGCCTTCGCCTTTCTTCCAGCCCATGCCCCGGAGCATGGCCAGGCCATAGGCATCTACTGGAACTGCCTCGTAGTCGGCGTCTGTGGACTGAGAACAGGGCACAGGGCCAGTCAGCGATGCCTCTGCAGTTGAGCGGCCATGGTCTTTGCTGCGTAGTAGCGACTGCCGAGCACGGATCCCACTACACTGCGCGGCACAAGCAGCACCCCGTGGCTCCCAGCTGGTACAGCGCCTCCCCGTTCGCTGGCACATCCTGGTCGAATAGACCTCCCTGCAGAGCCGTACGTACAGGAAGTCCCCATGGGGGGGCGGGGGTGCGGGAAGTCACCAACGTACGAGGTCGTGTTCAGCTCGCCTGTCTTTCAAACACGCCCTGCATCAACTGCATTGCTGTGGCGCCTGCCAAACCTCCAATAACGGATGTGAGAACACGGCATGGGAACGTCGGCCCGCCAGGCCTGCACTGACCCTCGAAGCCTCTCTAATCTAACCGCACCTTCCTGCACGCGGTCCGTATCCCTCTGCTCCCCGCCTCAGCATGTGTTATACCACCTCGTAAACACTACTGTCATTTCTGCTTCTGTCACCTCCCTCAGCAGCCCATTCCAGGTACCTACCATGCTCTTGCGTAAAAACCTATCCTCACACATCTCCTTTAAAACTTTCACCTCTCTCACCTTCAAGCTACGGCCGTATTACTTGACAACATGCCTCCTTTAATGCGTCACCTCACATCTGTCTGGATTATATGCCATTTGCCATTTCTCTGCCCAACTTTCTCCTTCGACGACCTTCCTCACTATCCACAACTCTACCCATTCCCGTGCTGTCTGCAAATTTGCCAACCAGGCTACCAGGACTTTCATCCAAAACATTTATATAGCACAAACAACAGAGGTACCAGCACAGATCCTAACATCGCTCCACTGGTTATAGACCTCCAGGCAGAATAACTACCTTCTATCTTCTGTGAAGGAAACAAATAGAGTTAACGTTTCGGCTCCGGTGACCCTTCCTCAGAACACGCCAGACCTGCTGAGCTTTTCCAGCAGCTTTGTTTTTGTTCCTGCTTCACAGCATCCGCGGTTCTTTCGGTTTTTACCTTCTATGACAAAGCCAATTTTGTTCCGACTTGCCAACCCATCCTATATTCCCGTGAGACTGATTTGTGCAGACCAGCCGAACACAAGGGACCTTGTCAAATGCTTTCACAGCAACAATGTCAGAACCAGTTCACCCTGAGCCATGTAAAATACTGGGGATACGTGGACAAAACCTGCTCAAACATGTTGGTTTAGAGAGAGAGAGAAAGAGAGACAGAGAGAGAGAGCACACTGGGGGAGATGGGGGCAATACAGGAAGAGGCGGAGAGTGAGAGACAGAGACAGAGACAGCACGCGCCGGGCATGGGGTGGGGGTTGGGGGGGGTTCTGGAGAGAAGGATACAATGCAGAGAGAAACAGAGACAGAGGGACAGACAGACCGAAAGAGACAGAGACAGATAGAGAGAGAGCACACGTGAACGAGAGAGAGAAAGAGAGACACAGCCAGTGATGGCAGAGCGATATGAGATGGGCATAGGGCTGGAATTAGAATAGAGAGAGCGCACAGTGCAGGAGGATTGAGGAGATGATAGAGTTCAGGGGGCAGAGGTGACTCTGCAAAGCGATTTGAAGGTGATGGCGATATTTTTAAAACAGAGGTGCTGTCAGACCAGGAGCCAGCGTGGGTCATCAGACATGGGAGGCAATGGGTGAATGGGACTCAGTGCGGGTAAGGGAACCAGAGCTTGGGATGAGCTGCAGGTTCTGGAGGATGAAATGTATGAGAGGAGCCGTAGGTGTATTAGAAGAGTTGAGTTTGGAGCTGACAAGGGTTTAAGCAGCAGATGTGCAGATACTGAGATGTAGACGTGAGCAAGGTCAAAGAGAGATCAATGAGAGACATCATTGGGATCTCTACCATTCATAGTGAAGAGGCATTTATTGGTCAGAGCATAGAGTATGGGAGTTGGGAGGTCATGTTGTGGCTATACAGGACATTGGTGAGGCCACTTTTGGAATACTGCATGCAGTTCTGGTCTCCCTGCTATAGGAAGGATGTTTTGAAACTTGAAAGGGTTCAGAAAGGATGTTGGAGGGTTTGAGCTACAGGGAGAGGCTGGGGCTGTTTTCCCTGGAGTGTCGGGAGACTGAGGGGGTGACCTAATCGAGGTTTATAAAATCATGAGGGGCATGCCTAGTGAACAACCAAGGTCTTTTTCCCTAGGGTGGGGGGAGTCCAAAATGAGAGGGCATAGGTTTAAGGTGAGAGGGGGAAACATTTAAAAGAAACCTAGGGGGGGGGGCAACTTTTTCACGCAGAGGGTGTATGGAATGAGCTGCCAAAGGAAGTGGCGGAGGCTGGTACAATTATAACATTTAAAAGGCATCTGGATGGGTAAATGGATAGGAAGGGTTTGGCGGGATATGGGCCAAATGCTGGCAAAGGGGACTGGATTAATTTAGAATTCTGGGGTCGGCATGGACGAGTTGGACTGAAGGGTCTGTTTCTGTGCTGTAAAATTCCGTGCTCTCTGGCTGTAAAGCTCTGGCATTCTCCACACCGACGGCTGCACTCACTGGACGCACTTTAGGAAAGAGACAGACTTCTGGAGGAGTGCGGGCACAGCATGGGGTAGCCCGGTTCTGCCGCGTTTGCTGACTTACTGAGTCGGGACGGAGCTCCACGTTGATCTTGTCGCCGTCCTCGTAGCCGCCGGGCGCCTGGTTCTGCTTCAGGAGTGGGATGCTGAGCGCGCTCTCCTGCCGGGAAACCTCCGACCATTTCTGCTGCAGCCTCTGGGAATCTGCGGGCCGGCAGGGAACGGGGAGGTGGGGGGGAACAGGGAGAGTGAAGAGACGAGTGACACAAGCTCTGCGCTTCCCTCCGACGCGCGCCCCCGTTTCGGGACCTTGGCTTTTAAATTTCTTGACAAATGGGAGGCGAGTGCCACGAGTCTGGAGAAGCTTTGCACAAGCCCAGGGATCCCGGTTTGGAACTGTGCTCGGGAGTGTTACAGGGTGAGCAGCCGTTACTTGCCACACAGCAAGGTCCCAAACTGAGAGACACGGTCAACTGGGCAGGGGGTGGGGGAGCATTTTGCTTCATCTTGGTGATGCAGGCCCTGGCCAGGGTTGACAGACACTGGTTCTGAACTCCAGGGGAGACAGTAACTCCCGCACCCCACTGAAATTCCAGTTATTCAGTGCACCACCGAAGGCAAGTGGGGATCTCAGCTTTAATGTTACAAAGTAAAATACAGCCACTACGACAGTGCTCCTAAGCGCCAAACACCCCCTGGCACTGTGGCGCTGAACCTCCGACGGGTTGGGGGGGTGGGGGTGGGAGACAGGGAGAAGGGGGTGGGTGGGGACAGGGAGAGAGGTGTGGGGGGACAGGGGGGGAGGGGGGGGCAGAGAGAGAGAGGGGGGAGCGGACAGAGAGAGAGGGGGTGGGGGGGGGGGGGGGGGGGCGCAGAAAGAGACGGGGAGAGAAGGCTTTGGGAGGAATTCCCAGAGCCTGTTGTGCTGTTAGATGAAGCAGAGGGGCAGCGAAGGGAATTGGGGCAAGAGAGGTTCATTGAGGACACAGCGCTCATGGGGCCAGGGAAAGAGGGAATCAAACACCTATTGGCCAAGTGGCAGAACGGTGACTGAGACACGAGCCCTCCCTCCCGGAGACATGCCTTCAATCAGCTCCTCTACGGCCCGAACCTCGATGTCTGAGTCCTCCCGCTCCCGGACTGGCTCGCCCTCAGTGTCTCTCTGCCCTGGGTCCGGCCGGTGCCATCGCGTTTTCCGGATGAGTGGAATGACAAGCTCCTGGGGCTTCACACGGGGCTTCACCCTGAGGACGAGAGAGAGACAGAGAGAGAGAGAG
>NC_063375.1:2106580-2110886 GCF_021869965.1 Rhincodon typus
GGGGGTCGGGGGTGCATGGCAGCGAGGGAGGGCAGTGCCAGACTGGTACAAAAGGTGAAGTCGCATGGTATCAGGAATGAGCTGGCACTCTGGATATAGAGCTGGCTTAGTCACAGCAGACAGTGGGTAGCAGTGGAAGGATGCCTTTCAGAATGGAGGGCTGTAACTAGCAGTGTTCCACAGGGCTCAGTGCTGGGACCTCTGCTGTTTGTAGTCTACATAAATGGTTTGGAGAAAAACGTGGCTGGTCTAATTAGTAACTCTGTGGACGATACAAAGATTGGTGGAGTTGTGGATAGCGAGGAGGATTGTCAGAGGATACAGCAGGATATAGATCATAGAACATAGAACAGTACAGCACAGTACATGCCCTCGGCCCACGATGTTGTGCCGATCTATTATCCTACTAAGGTCAATCTACCCTGCATACCCTACATTTTACTATCCTCCATGTGCCTATCCTAGAGTCGCTTAAAAGTCTCTAAAATAACTGACTCCACTACCACTGCCGCAGCGCATTCCACACGCCCACCGTTCTCTGTGTGAAGAACCTACCTCTGGCATCTCCCCTATACCTTCCTCCAATCACCTTAAAATTATGCCCCCTCGTAATAGTCATTTCCGACCTGGGAAAAAGTTTCTGACTATCCACTCTATCTATGCCTCTCATCATCTTGTAAACCTCTATCAAGTCACCTCTCATCCTTCTTCGCTCCAATGAAAAAAGCCCAAGCTCCCACAACCTTCCCTCATAAGACCTGCCCTCTAGTCCAGGCAGCATCCTGGTAAATCTCGTCTGCACGCTCTCTAAAGCTTCCACATTTTTCCCGTAATGAGGTGACCAGAACTGAACACAATATTCCAAGTGTGGTCTAACCAGAGTTTTATAGAGCTGCAGCATAACCTCACGGCTCTTAAACTCAATTCCCCTGCCAATGAAAGCCAACACACCATACGCCTTCTTTACAACCCTACCAACTTGGGTCGCAACTTTGAGGGATCTATGGACGTGAAAGTCCATAGATCAGTTGGAGGAATGGGCAGAAGAGTGGCAGATGGAGATTAATCTGGAGAAATGTGAGGTGATGCATTTTGGAAGGTGAAGTCCAGGTGGAAATTATACAGTGAATGGCAAAACACTTACGCGTATTGAAATGCAGAGGAATCTGGGTGTACAGGTCCACAGATCACTGAAGGTGGCAGCGCAGGTAGTAAAGGCAGTAAAAAAAGGCCTTCATTGGAAGGGGCGTTGAGTATAAGGATAGACAAATGGGGAGGCAATGGCCTAGTGGTACTATCGTTCGACTATCCAGAGACCCAGATAGTGTTCTGGGAACCTGGGTTCGAATCCCACCACGGCAGATGGTGGAATTTGAATTCAATAAAAAGATCTGCAAATGTGAATCCAGACCCACACAGCAATGTGGTTGACTCTTACTGCCCTCTGGGT
Source organism: Rhincodon typus (assembly GCF_021869965.1). Lineage (NCBI taxonomy): Eukaryota > Metazoa > Chordata > Chondrichthyes > Orectolobiformes > Rhincodontidae > Rhincodon > Rhincodon typus. The sequence goes on from NC_063375.1 coordinate 2,108,031, forward strand.
AATTAGGGATGGACAATAAATGCTGCTTAGCCAGTGGCCTCCTCATCCTGTGAATGAATAAAGGAAAAAAAAAGTTATGCTGCAGCTTTATAGAATAATTCCTAGGGGATTGACCCTAGTTCAAGGTTTGGCAGGGGGGGATGTTTAAAAGAGATGTGAGGCAAGTTATTCACACAAAGGGTGGTGAGTGCCTGGATCGCACTGCCAGAGGAGGTGGTGGAAGCAGACACAATAGCAGCATTTGAGAAGCACCTGGACAAACACGGATAGGAAGGGAATAGAGGGATACGGATCCTGTAAGCAAAGACAGTTTTAGTGTGGAGCGTCAAGATGTGTTGGTGCAAGCTTTAGAGGGCTGAAGGGCCTATTCCTGTGCTGTAGTGTTCTTTGCTGTTGAAATGAGACAGGCCGGGGGGAAGAGCGAGAGAGGTCGGAGGAAGAGGGGGAGCGAGAGTCACTCTCCCGCATCCCTTTTTGTCCCACTCTCCCCTACTACCTCTCTCCACTCCACTGCCCCTGTCCCCGTCCCTTCCATCCCCTGTGTTCCCACTCTCCCCTCTGCGCCCCCGCCCCAACAACTCCTTCTTAAACAGCGAGCCCGGGATCCCTTCGGGCTGCGGTGCCAGTCTGCGTGTCCTTCCTTACAATCTATTCGCACACAGTGTGGACGTCAGCGGCTGGGGGGGCCTGCATTTATTGCCTGTCCCTAGCTGCCTTTGTGAAGGTGGTGGCGACCTGTCTTTGTGACCCTGTGTAGTCCGCATGCACCTGCAGCACTGTTATGGGGCGGGAGGTAGTTCCAGGATTTCGATCCGGTGACAGTGAAGGAACAACGATATATTTCCAAGTCAGGATGGCGAGTGGCTGAAGAGGAACTTGCAGGGGCTGGTGTTGCCATGTATCTGCTGCCCTTGTCCTTCTAGATGGAAGTGGGTTCGGAAAGTGCTGGCTGAGGACCCTTTACAAAGCTTCTCGTGGATGGGACACGCTGCTGCTACTGAGTGTTGGCAGTGGACAGCATGAAACGGGGACTGAAATCTCTGGAGTAGGGCACAGATGTTTGGAGGCATGACCAGAAGTAAATCGCAGACAAGGAAGCTGTGGCAATCAGATATATCGCAGGAGTGGGAGGGCTCTCAATCAGAGAAATATCTTCCAGAAATATGTTGAAGGCAATGAGAATATTTACTTCGACGTCGGAGGCTATGACACAGTGTTTGACTTGTTGCGGCTGTACAGGACAACGGTGAGGCCACTTTTAAGAGTACCACATACAATTCCGATCACCCTTCTATAGGAATGAAGTTGGTAAACTCAAGAGAGTGCCTGAAAAATCCAAAAGGACGTTGCTGGGACCGGAGGGTTTTGAGCTGCAGGGAGAGGCTGAATAGACTGGATTGTCCCTGGAGCATCAGACACTGAGGGGCGGCCATGAGATGCATGGATAGGGTGAATAGACGAGGTCTTCCCTGCAACCCCCCCGCTTCCCCCCCACCCCAAACTACAGAGCATAAGCTTAAGGGTGTGAGAGGGGTAAGATTTAAGACAAAGGCCTAAGGGGTAACTTTTTCACACAGAGGGTGCTGCGTGTATGGAATGAGCTGCCAGAGGAAGTGGTCGAGGCTGGTACAATGACAACATTTAAAAGGCATCTGGATGGGTGCATGAGGGTTTAAGAGGGATTTGGGCCAAATGCTGGCAAATGGGACGAGGTCAGATTGGGATGTGTGGTCGATGCAGACGAGTTGGATTTGAAGGGTCTGTTTCCGTGCTGTATGACTCCACAACTGTGTTTATTACCTAATTTAATTAACCTGGGACTACAACGACATGCTCACTGAGCTGGTGTGTTTGATTGCAAACGTTTCATCACCCTGCTAGGTAACACCGGTGAAGCGTTGGTGTTCTGTCCCACTTGTTATTTATATGCCTCGGTTTGCTGGGGTGGCCGGGATTACTTCCTGTTCTGTTTCTCAGTGGTTTGTACACAGGGTCCAGTTCAGTGTGTTTGCTGATGGCTGGAATGCCAGGCCTCCAGGAATCCCCTGGCATGTCTCGGCTTGGCTCGTGCTATTATGGATGCGTTGTCCCAGTTGAATTCGTGTCCTTCTTTGTCCGTGTGTATTGAGACCAATGAGAATTGGTCGCCTCTTTTGGTGGCTCATTGAGGTTGGTGTATTCCCATCGGGACTACAATGTGACACTGACAACAAAAATGAGAGACTTATCCAGAGCTCACACTGGGGGCCCAAAACAGGGCAGAAGAGGGAGAATCAGATACATTTGAAGTTGGAATAGACGCTGTTCACTTTTGACACGACTAATCAGTTTGTAGGCAGCACAAAGATTCCGAAAACTCGGATGTAATTCAGGGCAAAAGCTGGAGCTAAGAATATCAACTGCATTAAGGACTGGGATGAGGTAAGCGAACGTACTACAGCCAAGTTTTTGGGATGATTCAAAAAAAAACACAGGCCAGTGATGAGGATGAGACAAAGAGTCTGCCGAGGGATATAAATAAGTTAAAAAAAAAAATCTGCAGATGCTGGAATCCAAGGTAGACCAACAGGAATGTTGGAAGAACACAGCAAACCAGGCCGCGTCTGGAGGAAAGGAGCAGTCAATGTTTCGGGTATTATTCTTTAGGGCTGGATGTGGGGGCAGGGAGAGTTGCAGATAAAGACAAGGGCAGGGGAGGGGTGGTGGTGACAGGCGGACCCTGGTAGTAGGAACGACCTGGTTGGTCGATGGGAGGGATGAATCTGGTTAGTGGCTGGAAGGGAAGGTCAGTAGGTGGAATGGAAGGGAGGAGGTGGGGGGTGCTGGAAAGGTTATTTGAAATTAGAGAACTCAATG
>NC_063375.1:2110986-2120714 GCF_021869965.1 Rhincodon typus
TGGTGGTGGCAGCTGGCCGTTACGGGCCAGGCTGAAACGGTCACCTGACCTACGTTTGGTCTCACCGACATAGAGCAGACTGCACCGGCAGCACCGGATGCAGCAGACCAGGTTGGAGAAGATGCAGGTGAAGCTCTGTCTCACCTTGAAGGGCTGTTTAGGGCCCTGGACGGAGGTGAGGGAGGTGCTGTGTGGGCAGGTGTTGCATCTTTTACAGGGGAAAGTACCGGGGCAGGGGGGCGGGTTGGAGTGGTCGGAGGGCAGTGTTGCGACCACTAAGGAGTGGCAAAGGGAATGGTGGAAGGCAGAGAGGGGTGGGGAGTGGAAGACGTTTTGGGGTGGTGGGGTCTGATTGGAACTTGCAGAAATGTGAAGCATTGGAGGCAGTGCAGAGAAGGTTCACCAGGCTGATCCCAGAGATGGAGGGACTGTCTCACGAAGAGGCATTAAATACGTTAAGTCTGTACTGAAGAAGAATGAAATGTACAAAATTCTCAGTGCGCTTGACAGGGGAGATGGGGACAGGTTGTTTCCCCTTGTGGGAGAGTCGAGGACGAGAGGGCATCATCTCATAAGAAAGGGTTGCCAATTTCAGACGGAGATGAGGAGGAATTTCTTTCTGTGGAGCTCTTTACCAGAGAGGGCTGTTGAGGCAGAGTTAATGTATTCAGAGAAATCATACAATCCACACACACACACAGACACACACAGACTCCCCCATCCAATAAGCCTGCATTTTCCATCAAGCCTGCACATCTCTAGACACTACGGACAATTTAGCATGGCTAACCCACCATAACATGTGCATCTTTGGACTGTGGGAGGAAACCCACACAGACACGGGAGGAGAATGTGCAAACTCCCACACAAACAGTCGCCCGAGGCTGGAATCGAACCTGGGTCCCTGGCGCTGTGAAGGCAGCAGTGCTAACCACTGAGCCACCGTGCCACCCCATTCAAGGCTGAGCTAGTCAGAATTTTAAGCGGTAAGGTACATCGAGGGTGACGGGAAAAGGCAGGAGTGTGGGGTTGAGGATTATCCGATCTCATTGAATGGCAGAGCAGAGCCGGTCGGCTGAATGGCCTGTTTCTGCTCCCACGTCTTGTGGTCTAAACTTGAGGGTGGCTGATGACCCTCACAATTGACAACTCGCAGGATCAGAAGAGGCGCAGCAAAATATTGTTGATGACACAAAATTAAGAAATGTAGAACGTGGTTTGATCTTGAACATGTAAGAAATCAATATGACGGTTACAATGAGACCTGGGTGTCCTTGTCAATAAGTCACTGAAGGTTAGCACGCAGTAAACTATTAGGAAGGCGACTGGAACATTAGTCTTCATCGTAAGTGGATTGGAATATGGAAGTAATAAAGTGTTTCTTCCATCATGTAGGAGATTGGTTAGACCATACCTGGAGTACTGTGTCCAGTTTCGGGCTCCTAATCTCTGGAAAGATATTATCGCCAAAGATTGAGTGCAACAAAGATTCACCAGACTTGTTCCAAGGCTGGTGGGAGATCTTGACCAGTTGGGTCAATGGGCTGAGGAGTGGTAGATGGAGTTTAATTTGGATAAATGCAAGATATTGGTAGGGCCTTGGGGTCGTGTTGTAGAACAGAGAGACCTAGGAGTTCAGGTACATAATTCTTTGAAGTTTGCGTCACAGGTAGACAGGGTGGGGAAGAAGTCATTTAGCATGCTTGCTTTCAACACTCAGACCTTTAGTGTTGGGACATTGTGTTGAGTTTGTACAGGACATTGGTGAGGCCTCTTCTGGAGTACTGTGTGCAATCCTGGTTGCTCTGTTATAGGAAGGATGTTATTAAACTAGAGAGGGTTCAGAAAAGATTTACCAGGATATTGCTTGATGTATAAAAATAGATTGGAAAGACAGGGACTTTTTTCACTGGGGTGACCTTGTAAAGGTTGATAAAATCATGAGGGGCACAGATAAGGTGAATGAAAAGGGTCTTTTCCCTAGGGTGGGGGAGTTCAAAACCAGGAGGCATACTTTTAAGGGGAGAGGAGAGGGATTTAAAAAGGATGAGGGGCAACTTTTTTGTATAAACACAGTGGTTCGTGTGTGGAATGAACTGCCAGAGAAAATACAGGTACAGTTACAACATTTAAAAGACATTTGGGTAAGTACACGAATAGGAAACCTTTGGAGGGATAGGGGCCAGGAGCAGACAGGTGGGACTAGTTTAATTTGGGAATATGGTTGGCACAGATTTGTTGGACTGAAAGGTCTGATTCCATGCTGTGTGACTCTATGACTATTCTATAAAGAGAGATTGGGCAAACTGGACCTACAGTCTATATACAGTTTCAAAGAATGAGAAGTCATCTCATTGAAATTTATAAAATACTGGAAGAGACTGACCAGTAGGTGAAGGCAAAATGGTTCTCCTTGTTGGGAAGTCTAGAACCAGGGGCCTAATTTAAAAATAATGGGATGCGATTAAAGATCAAGATGAAGAGCAAGATGTTTTTACTCGGAGGTTTAAGAATGTTTGTAATTCTCTGCCCCAGAGGGCTGTGGAAGCCCAGTCTATGAGCACATTTAAGTTAGAGGTTGATATATTTCTGATTACAAGTCACAGAGCCATGGAGCACATCATGCCTTTTTTAAATGTTTCTCCTCTTGCCTGAAAAAACATACCCCCTGGTCTTGAAATCCCCCACCCTGGGGAAAGACACTTTTTAAAAAATTCATTCACAGGACAAGGGTGTCGCTGGCTAGGCAGCATTTATTGCCCGTCCCTAACTTAAGAGTCGACCACATTGCTGTGGGTCTGGAGTCACATGTAGGCCAGACCAGGTAAGGATGGCAGTTTCCTTCCCTAAAGGACATTAATGAACCAGATGGGTTTTTCCCCCAACAATTGACAATGGATTCATGGTCACCATTAGATTGTTAACTCCAGATATTTATTGAATTCAAATTCCACCATCTGCCATGGCGGGATTCGAACTCAGGTCCGCAGAACATTATCTGAATCTCTGGATTAACAGTCCAGCACTAATACCACTAGGCCATCGCCTCCCCTACTTACCTCTATGCACCCTCTATACTCCTCATGATTTCATAATCCTCCAAGATTATAAAATCAACATCGTATGTGTGATAACAGAGCTTTGCTTTCCCACTTTTTAATTCAAATTAAGTTATTTTTTAATCACGTTTCCTTTATTGTATGGGAAAAAATAATCTCATCCTCAACTTCCTACGCCCAGTGAAAGAAGTCCCAGCCTATCCAACATTTCCTTATAACTCAAACCCTTCAGAGATGTACAGCACGGAAACAGACCCTTCGGTCCAACTCGTCCCTGCTGACCAGATTTCCTAAATTAATCTAGTCCCGTTTCCCAGCATTTGGCCCATATCCCTCTAATCCCTTCCTATTCATCTACCCAACCAGATGCCTTTTAAATGTTGTGATTGTACCAGCCTCCACTACTTCCTCTCCCAACACGTTCCATACCCGGTGTGTGAAAAAGTTACCCCTCAGTTCATAAGAACATAAGAACTAGGAGCAGGCCCCTCGATTTAATAAGATCATGGCTGATCTTTTTGAGACTCAGCTCCACATACCTGCCCACACACCATTACCCTTAATCCCTTTACTGTTTTTTCAAAAATTTATCCAGCCTTGCCTTAAAAACATTCAGTGAGGTAGCTTCAACCGCTTCACTGGTCAGGGAATTTCCACAGATTCACAACCCTTTGGGTGAAGAAGTTCCTCCTGACCTCAGTCCTACATCTGCTTCCCTTTATTTTGAGGCTATGCCCCCTAGTCCTAGTTTCACCTGCTAGTGGAAACAACCTCCCTGCCTCCACCTTATCTATTCCCATCATAATCTTATATGTTTCTATAAGATCTCCCCTCATTCTTCTGAATTCCAATGAGTATAATCCCAGCCTACTCACCTCTCCTCATAATCCAACCCTCTCAACTCAGGAATCAACCAAGTGAATCTCCTCTGCACCCCCTCCAGTGCTAGTACATCCCTTCTCGAGTAAGGAGACCAAAACTACACACAGTACTCCAGGTGTGGCCTCACCAGGACCCCATACATGTGCATAGATCACTGAAAGTTGCAACCCAGGTTGATAGCGTTGTTAAGAAGGCGTACAGTATGTTAGGTTTTATTGGTAGAGGGATTGAGTTTCAGAGCCATGAGGTCATGTTGCAGCTGTACAAAACTCTGGTGCGGCCGCACTTGGAGTATTGCGTACAGTTCTGGTCACCGCATTATAGGAAGGATGTGGAAGCATTGGAAAGGGTGCAAAGGAGATTTACCAGGATGTTGCCTGGTATGGAGGGAAGGTCTTATGAGGAAAGGCTGAGGGTTTTGAGACTGTTTTCGCTAGAGAGAAGAAGGTTAAGAGGTGACTTGATAGAGACATACAAGATGATCAGAGGATTAGATAGGGTGGACAGTGGGAGCCTTTTTCCTCGGATGGTGATGGCTAGCACGAGGGGACGTAGCTTTAAATTGAGGGGTGATAGATATAGGACAGATGTCAGAGGTAGGTTCTTTACTCAGAGAGTAGTAAGGGCGTGGAATGCCCTGCCTGCAAAAATAGTAGACTCGCCCACTTTAAGGGCATTTAAATCATCATTGGATAAACATATGGATGATAATGGAATAGTTTAGGTTAGATGGGCTTCAGATTGGTTTCACAGGTCGGCGCAACATCGAGGGCTGAAGGGCCTGTACTGCGCTGTAATGTTCTATACAGCTGCAGTATAGACTCCCTGTTTTTAAACTCCATCCCTCTAGCAATGACAGACAAAATTCCATTTGCCTTTTTAATTACCCGCTGCACCTGCAATCCTACTTTTAGCAATTCATGAACAAGGACACCCAAGTCCCTCTGCACAGCAGCGTGCTGCAATTTTTTACCATTTAAAACATAGTCCATTTTGCTGTTATTCCTACCAAAATGGATGACCTCACACTTATCAACATTGTACTCCATCTGCCAGACCTTTTCCCACTCACTTAGACTATCTATATCTCTCCGTAGACTTTCAGGTTGACACAGGATGAGGATAGGAATGTGGGCAGGTTGGGATGAGGGCGTGGGAGCAACGTTGAGAGTGAAAGTTGGCTAAGGTGCAGGCAGCCTCTGGCCAGTGGTGGTGGCAGCCATTCCCCTCGACCTAGAGGAAACCCACACAGATACAGGAAGAATGTGCAAATTCCACACAGATGCAGTTGCCAGAGGCTGGAATTGAACCCAGGTCCCTAACCACTGAGCCACTGTGCTGTGGTCTTGTGGCCAGAAGCCAGAATTGCAGCATACCTGTTCACACAGGATTTCCCTCACTGTGTTCCAGCACCCCTAGTGGCTGGAGACCAGAATTGCAGCGTGACCTGTTTACATAGCATTTCCCTCATGACCTTGCAGCACTCTGTCATGGCTGAAGGCCAGAATGTCCACATGACCCGTTTACATAGGATTTCCTAACTGCATGCCAGTGCCCCGTCGTGGCTGGAAGCAGGAATGGCCACGTAATCTGTTTACATAGAATTCCTCACTGCCCTGTAGCATCCCTCGTGGCTGGAGGCCAGAATTGCAGCGTGACCTGTTTACATAGGATTGTCCCCACTCTGTCGTGAGAGGGGCACTCCCGACGGCTTACCCAAGGATCTCGCCTTGTTCCAGGCTGCTCACCGCCTCTTGATCGTTAGTCAGCTCGGCCTCTTTGACTCGCACTTTGCTAACGGTCCGGCTAAAGCCGAACGACACCGGACCCCGCTGCCCGTCCGCCTCCGCCATCATCTCAAAATCCCGAGATACTGCGCAGGCGCCGGCCGCGGGGCCGCCCGCAAAGCACACCGGGAGGTGTAGTCCCGCCGCCTGACTCCGCCACACAGAACTACTATTCCCAGGAGGCGCAGCGTCATACGTGCGTAAACAAAGCTTTGCTTTCCCACTTTTTAATTTAAATTAAGTTACTTTTATCACATATTTTCTTTATTGTACGGGAAAAAACATCTCACTCTCCAACAGGAAATGGATAATTAAAACATCAACGCATGCGCGCCGTATATAGCGCCGGGAGGCGCGAACTTTAATTCCCAGAGAACCCTGCGTCACATGAGCCAAGATTGAGCAGTGGTTTTCCCATCTTTTATTTCGGTTAACCCACCTTTCATCTTCTTCTTCTTCCTTAGCCTCACGGGGTAAATTTGGTTTATTCTGTCTATGGGATAAATTTTACCGTGTACACGTGACGCATGTGGAGCAATGCCTCTCCCGTCGACGACGAACTACAATTCCCAGAAGGCACCGCAGCAGCAGGGTTTTTTTTGTTTCTCATTTTTCAATCAGGGCAAGAGGTTTTCTATGGCTTGGTAACTACTACAGCGTTGCCCACTAATATCCGAGCAGTTTGACTAATATATTGAATGGACATAAAATAGAAGAAAAGTAATGCGCAGGCGCGACGGCAGCCATGTTGGTTTCCGGGCGTCAGGCGGTACCTCGCCTCAGTAACCGGTTAAAAACCGAAACGTTGAGGGAGGGATGGAGGAAAGGGTTAGAGGTGAAAATATGGACCCCTCCTCAGTAAGAAATCTGCAGCACCTCTCCTTAAGTACACAGATCTCAGTGAGGTCCCAGGGAAAACGGGGGAGTGTGGCTGAGTTAAACCCGACCAATGGAGACGCGGGGTGGGATGTGATTGACAGGGGCCCGAGGCGGAGGTGGCCGGGTGCAGGGCGGTGTCCAATGGAAACGACGTGGAGTCGTCCAATCGGAAGGCGGCGCCTGGAGGATTTTTGGAGGGGCCTGGCCAATCGGCGCAGGGGCCGGCGCTCGGCCAGTGGTGACGAAGCAGCTGGCCCTAGGGCCCCACCCTCCGATGGGCGTGGCCGCAAGCCAGCGATTGACATGCGTCGTGGCCCCGCCCCCTCCGTCCTGTCAATCAGACCTCCCCAGGCAATGGCAGGGACTGGGCTGCATACAGAGCCTTGGCATCGGCAGCAGAAGCAGGTAAACGGTGCCCTACAGCGCCCTACATGCGTACTGCATTGCATGCAAAGCCACCAGTTGTGTTGAACACCAGCAGTAAATTTTGATACAGTCATTCATTCATACATTTGTGCCCTTGGGGGTCAAGCTGTTGGCACAATGGTTGTATCCAGTCACTGTGCCCTTTGCCTCTCTGCCCTCAGCCCCTTGCATACTTCGCCCCGTCTGCCTGACCCCTGCCCTCTTAGCATCCCCTCCCCCACACCCTCTGTTGGACAGGCCCGATGGGTGGTATTGCCAAGGACGGGACAGGGCCTAGGATGCAGAGCCTGGAGGTTTTGCTCCAGGCAGATGTATCTGCAGGGATGGGGTTAGTTGCCAGGACCTTCAGTTTGTGGGGTGAGGGAGTTGTTAAAGTTGCAGGCAGGGAAGTCTTCAGAAGAGAGGCAGAATTGGCAGTTGTTGGAGGCTACATTTCGGTGTCCCCTGGCAGCACGAAAATAGGCGGCAGCCCAGGAGAAGCAGGATCAACACTGATAGTGAGTGAGGGAAACGTCAAGCCTGAAGCTGTCTTACGTAGCAGTCCAAAATCCCAAAGCCGCTTTGTGTTCTGCCACTCGATGCACCGGGAGTAAAGGATTAATCACTCTCGCTGCACAAAGTTCCTGGGAATGTTTAAATGGGGATGGGCTTAGAGGGAGCTTCACTCTGTATCTAACCCCGTGCTGTCCCTGTCCTGGGGGTCAGTGTAGATAGACCTTTACACTCTATCTAACCCCATGCTGTCCCTGCCCAGGGAGTGTTTGATGGGTGGGCAGTGTAGATGGAGCTTTACTCTGTATCTAACCCTGTGCTGTCCCTGTCCTGGGAGTGTTTGATGGGGGTGTACAGTGTAGAGGGCTCTTTACTCTGCATCTAACCCTGTGCTGTCCCTGTCCCTGGGGGTGTTTGATGAGGGGACAGTGTAGAGGGAGCTTTACTCCGTATCTAACCCCGTGCTGTCCCTGTCCTGGGAGTGTTTGATGATGGGGGGATGGACGAACAGTGTAGAGAGAACTTTATTTTCAGTTTGAAAGAACAAGAGGGAGATTTACTCTGTGTCTAACACCATGCTGTTGGTGGCCTGACAGTGTATTTTGGAGACAGTCCAGAAAGAACTTTGCTTTCAGTTTAACAGAGTAGGTTGAGCTTTTTCTAAACTCTGTGCTGTCCCTGTCCTTGCGGGTATTTGATGCAGTCAGTGTAGAGGAAGCTATACTCTTATTTAAACCCATGCTGTACCTGACCTAGGAGTGTTTGATGTTGACAGTGTCATGAGAAGTTTACTTTCTGTTTTAAAAGGGTAGAGTGAGCTTTGTTTTGTGCTGTCCCTGTCCTGGGAATGTTTGATGGGGGCAGCGTAGAAGCAACTTTACTCCTATATCTAATCCCGTGCTGTGCCTGCCCTGAATGTGTTTGATGGGAATAAAGTTTTGTCTGCTCCCCACCCTGAATGAGGTAAATAAAGCTTGAGCTGGAGCTGGTTACTTATCAGCTAGCTGTCAGACCTTTAATCAGTGAAAAGTGTGTACGGATTGCAATGGCAATAAAACAGAGAAGGGTGTGAATTATTGGACTGATCTCTGCTAACTGACATTCGGAAGTCAGACTTGACTCTTCTCCCTGTATTCCCAACCCCTCTTTTTACCCCCCCCCCCCCGCCAAGACATGTTACGGAAGCTACTCAACATCAGTCACTGGACACAGAAGACGCGAGAGGCGACCCTGTGTCGGGATGAGGAAGGGTTTCTGAACCTGCGGTTGCTGGGCGGAGCGGAGTACGGCCAACTTCTGTACATTGGCGAGTGCCAGAGAGGCGTGGCCCGGCTGGAAAGTGGCAAGCTGCACGCAGGAGACCTGTTGCTGGAGGTGAACGAGGCTCCCGTGTCCGGCCTTACGCTGAGAGATGCCCTGGATCTCCTGGCTGACATCCCTGACCCAGTGCGAATCAAAACTGTGCCGCAGGGTGAGGCTCTGAACGCTGGCCTGTGTCCAGCAGCGGGTGCTGGGGGCCAGCAGCGCTGTGAGAGGATGGGTACCAGGGAAGGAGAGATGGTGTGTGCGAGAGAGAGAGACCGAGAGAGAGGCAGGGTGAGAAAGCAGGGTGGCATTGACAGAGAGGGAGCGACTGTGTGTGAGAGAGAGAGAAGGACAGTGAGAGGGAAGGAATGACTGGGAGGGAGGGACTGTGTGAGAGAGAAAACGGGAAGGAGGGAAGAAGCGAGGGTGTGAGAGAGAGGCAGGGTGAGAAAGAAGCAGGCAAGGCGGGATTAAGAGAGGGCAAGGGACTGTGTGTGTGTTTGTTTGTGTGTGAGAGAGAGAGAGAGAGAGAGAGAAAAGGACTGGGGGGAAGGAACAACTGGGAAGGAGGGACTGAGAGAGAGAGCGGGAGCTCGGCTGTGGGGGTCGAGGGAGGGAAGGAGGCTGTGCGTAGGGTGGGAGAGTATGCGGGAGAGGGAGGAAGGGAGGGTGTGTGAAGGAGGTATACAGGGGAGGGAGGGAGAGTGTGCTGGGGAAGGATTGAAAGAGGATGGAGTGGTGTGTGTGAGAAGAGAGGAGGGAGGAGTGCGAGGGAGGGTGTGTGGGAGAGTGAGTGAGGGAGGGAGGGTGGGTGTGCAGGAGAAGGGAGGGTGTGCAAGGGAGGGTATGCAGGAGAGAGAGAAGGGGAGGGTGCGAGGGAGAGGGAGAGGGAGAAGGG
>NC_063375.1:2120814-2132549 GCF_021869965.1 Rhincodon typus
AGTGTGTGTGTGTGCGCGTGTGCGAGGAAGAATGTTTGAGAGAGAAGAGTGTGTGATAAGGATTATGGATGCAAGAGATAAGGAGTGTGTGTGTGTGCGCGTGTGCGAGGAAGAATGTTTGAGAGAGAAGGGTGTGTGATAAGGATTATGGATGCAAGAGTTAAGGAGTGTGTGTGTGTTTGCGAGTGAGAGAGAGCAGCGAGTGTGGTCGAGAGAGAGAGAGGGACTCCTGAACCTCTGTGTCTGCTTCAGGAACTAACTGACACACACCTCAAGAGCTGCCTTTTCGACAGCATCCTCATCGATCACACCCTCCTTCAGACAAGTGATGCGTGATTTCCTGAACTTTAATCCTGTCGAGCTGCTCTGAAGGAGACATGTCTGGTTCTTCTTCAGTCACTTCATTCAACTTGCTATTATCTTTAATGACCCATAAAAAGCATCCACCTCTTCCTCATGTTTCGGTACGGCCTAATCTAACCTACAGATTTCCCCACTGTACTGTAGATCAGGATGAATGATCTCCTCATCAGAGCTTTTGTTAGGATCTGACATTTTTCTCAACTGCTCCATTTTACATCACTATTCTCTGCCCGCTCCCTTTTCACCCTTCTCTGTAACATTCAGGGTCAAGTTTCCTCATGTCCATCTCCTGCGTTTTAAACTCCTGTTCTTTGCAAATCTCCTTCCTTTTCCATTCCGAGCTGTTTCATCTCTTCATCTTGTTGACGCGGCTGTGACTCTGATTGAATCCTTGCTAACTCGAGTGCCTCCAAACTGGGTGCACCCAGTCCCTCCTGTCTTTTCAGTTGTCCCAGAGGCTTTACCCGGTGTTTCGGTTGGCTCTGGCTGGTTACCAACCTCCAATTTATTCCCCAAAGCCGGCAATCTGGGATTTTGTTGCATTCTGTGAATGCAGCACGGATATGCTTCGAACCGCAGGATGGTCTTAACTGTTGTTGATGCGTCTTATCTCAGTGGGAGCAACCTGTCATCTGTCATTTTATCCTTCGCCACTCGAACTACCTCCATATCCGGTTTTGCGTTATCCCTGTGCAAACGATCATGGCGCCAAGCTCCCAAGTCCTGTCATGATTTTGTTCGGACTTTTTTGTCGATTTCCATGCCCCAGAGACTCGTGGCACACTTACTTTAACCGTAGCCCAGAGGAAAGTAAGGATTTGGAATCTACCATTATACAATTTTAAACCAGGCCCCTGCAAAACCCCCAAGTACACACACGCACAGGCATATCCACGCGCGCGCACACACACAGCCTTATACGCACACACGCACCCATACGCACAAGTACACATACACATGCCAGCCTCTGGCGACTGTCCATGTGGAGTTTGCACACTCTCCCGTGTCTGCATGGGTTTCCTCCGGGTGCTCGGTTAGGTGGATTGGCTGTGCTAAATTCCCATAATGTCTAGGGATGTGTGGGTTAGGTGATTTAGCAAAGGGATGTGCAGGGTTACAGGGATAGAGTGGGGGCTGGTGGTGGGTCTGGGTGAGGTGCTCTTCAGAGGGTTGGTGTGAACCCAATGGGCTGAATGGCCTGCTTCCACACTGTTGGGATTCTATGATTTTACGAGGCTATTTAGCCCTTACGTGCAACAGCTCTGTTATCTAGTGCCAATCTTTTCCCCCACAGCCCTGCACCCCATTTCTACACAAATAATCATGCAATGTCCCATTGAATACCTCAATTGGACCTGCCTCTGTCATGTTTCCATCAGGCATTCCGTCTCCTGCAGATGATAGAGGAGGAGGCCATTCGACCCACTGTTCTGTACTGGCTCCCAAGCGCGCTAAACGGTTAGTACCATTCTCCGGACCTATCTCCACAGCCCTCTAAATTCATCTCTCTCAAATATATACGCAGCTCTCTTTGAAATCCCACTTGGCTTCCACCTCCACCACTCTCCCAGGCAGCGCATTCCAAATCCTAACAACTCTTGCGAGTAAAAACATTTCTCCTCCTGTCACTCCTGGCTCTGTTGGGATTTCCTTTGGGATTGTACCCCCTATTTTATGTTATCTTCCAGTGTTCTTCCTACCAAAGTGCATCACCTTGCACTTCTCTGCGTTGCACCTCGCCTGCCAGCTAATTGCCCACTCTACCTTGTCAACGTTCTTTTTGAACTCTGCACTGTCCTCCTCACACATTACAAATGCTTCCAACTTTCATGACGCCTGCAGCTGTTGAAATTGCCTCCTGCTTGCCGAGACCAAATCATTAATAAATACCAGGAAAAGTAAAAGGGTCCTGATACCGACCCCAGGGGAACTCCACTACATCCCTTTCTCCAGCCGCAAAATATCCATTGGCCATTACTCCCTGTTTCCTCTTGCTCAGCCCATTTTGTATTCACGTTGCTACTGTCCCTTTTATACCATGTCTCATGACTTTCTTCACAAATCTTTTGCATGGCACTGTATCAAAAGTCCATAAATACTACGTTGACAGTGCCCTCATCGACCCGTCCGCTTACCTCTCCAAAATACTCCAGTAAGTTTGTTAAACAGGATTTCCACTTTAGGGAAATCCCTGCTGACACTTCCTAATCAATCAACCCTTTTCTAGGCAAATTACTAATTCTATCCTGAACAGTTGTTTCTGCAAATTTCCCAAGCGTCGAAGTTAAACTGACTTGTCTATAATTGCTGGGATTATCCTAATGACTTTTATAGAGTCGTAGAGGTACGCAGCATGGAAACAGGCCCAGTCCGTCCATGGCGACCAGGTTTCCAAAACTAAATACTCCCATTTGTCTGCATTTGGCCCCTATTCATGTCCATATCCAGATGCCTTTTAAATGTTGTAATCGTACCAGCCTCCACCACTTCCTCTGGCAGCTCGTTCCATACACGCACTACCCTCTGCATGAAAAAGTTGACCCTAAGGTCCCTTTTAACTCTTTCCCCTCACACCTTGAACCTATTCCCTCCAGTTTTGGACTCACCTACTATAGGGAAAAGACCTTAGCTATTCCCCTTATCTATGCCCCTTGTGATTTTATAAACCTCTATAAGGTTACCCCTCAGCCTCTGAAGTTCCAGTGGGGGAAAAAGTCCTAGCATATCGAGCCTCTCCTTTTAACTCAAACCTTCCAGGCTTGGTTAACATCCTTGTAAATCCTTTTTGCGCCCTTTCCAGTTGAATAATATCCTTCCTATAGCACAGCGACCAGAAATGTACTACAACCGTGGCCTTACTAATGTCTTGTGTAGCTGTGGGCAAGTGTGCCAAATACTTTCTTCTCCACTCTGTCTTCCTGTGACGCCACTTTCAAGGAGCTATTCTCCGGTCTTCTGCCCCCCACCCCGAATCCAAAGAGGACTGAAAAATTATGGTCAGTCCTTTCACAACCCCTTTCACTTCATTCAGAATTCTTGGATACATCTCATTGTGCCCCATTGCCTCGTTAACGTTAAGTGCCAACGGTCTACCCAAGACTTCTTCCTTTATAATTTTAATCCCATCAAGCGACAGAGTTGCCTCCTCGATCACCATGGCTTGGACAACATCCTCCTCTTTTGTAAAGACAGGCACAATGTATTCATTTAATACCTCTGCCATGCCCCTTGCCACCGTCATTAAATCCCATTTTTGGAAGACTTGGGGTTTCGCTTTATGGTAACTGCCAGTCTTTTTTTCATAATCCCTCTTTGCTTCTCTTAATTGCTTTTCACCTCCTACCATTAACTTCTGCTATTCATGTATTTTCTGCCTGACACCTGTCACAAGGACACCCTTTCCTTTCTAATGTTGACTTCTACCTGCTTGGTCATCCAGGGAACTCTGGATTTGTTGGCCCTACCTGTTGCATTAGAGGGGAACCACCTCTGAGCTATTGAAGTCCCCATTGTAATGACTCCCTAATATTGAATAGCTTCTCTTTTATCTTGAGATGATGGAGGGTGTTCTCAATGTGAAGGCAGGTCTTCATCAGCTTAAAGGCCGTGCGGTGGTCAATCTCATTGATACTGTCATGGATAGTATCAATACTTATTAGTGAGGATGAGGTCAGTTATGTGTTTCTCTCTTGTCAGTTCCCTGACCATCTGCCACGGACCCAGCCTAGCAGCTATGTCCTTTAAGACCTGATCAGCTCAACCAGTTGGTGCTGGTGCCGAGTCAGTCTTGGAGGAGGAATTTGATATCCCCTCATCTGGAGTACATTCTGAGCCCTTGCCATCCTCCGTGCTTCCTCCAAGTGTTGCTCAACATGAAGGAGTACTGATTCATCAGCTGAAGGAGGATGGTATGTGGTAATCAGCAGGAGGCTTTCTTGGTGCGTGTGTGTGTCTGTGTGTGTGTGTCATTGTACGTGTGTGTCTCTCTCTCTCTGTGTGTGTGTGTGTGTGTGTGTGTGTGTCTGTCTCTCTCTCTCTCTGTATGTGAGTGCCTGTGTGTGTGTGTGTGTTTTACAAGTCTGATTGTGACTTGGTGGGAAAGTCTGTGTGTGTCGCTGTCGCTGTGACTGTCTTTTCTGAGTTGGTGCATGCCCGTACGTGTAGCTCTGTGCCGCCTCAAACTATCGTCTCCTCAGGTTCCCAGCTGAACTCTGACCTGCGGCACTTCCTCAAGCAAGTGTTCACTAAAGGCTCAGCCGACTTTGATCTCCAGGAGCACGTTCGCCACAACCTGTACATCCGGACACTGCCATGTAAGTACAGTCAGAGTGTCTGTGGGGTGACCCAGAGAGTGGCACAGCACCAGGGGAGGGGGTGCGCAGAATATTGGGATAGGGCATTATGTGCTGGCTGGGACTGGTCAGTATACTGACCTGCATTGCAACCGAGGCTGGAGGAGCGGACTCATCCCACGGTAGCATGTGTCACGAGATAAAATAAAGATACTTTCCCCAATTGCCATGACTTATCAATGTAAGATAAGGGGCAGCGAGATGGCTCAGTGGTCAGCACTTCTGCCTCTCAGCCGCAGGGACCTAGGTTCAATTCCAGCCTCGGGTGACTGTCTGTGTGCATATTCTCCCCATATCTGTGTGGGTTCCCACTGGGCGCTCCAGATTGGCCATGCTAAATTTCCCATAGTGTCCAAGGATATATAGGCTAGTTGGATTAGCCATGCTAAATTGTCTGTAGTGTCCAAGGATCTGCAGCATAGGTGTTCAATGGGTTATTCTTGAAGGCAAAGTTGATAAAATGTAGGATGTTCCAACATCTGTTGCTGAGATGGGTTGGCATTTGTGATCCTGTCACCAAAAGTGTACAGTGTCTCTAAAGCCTTGCAGACACACCTTACTCGGATCATACAATCTTGAAGTGTTTTGTCAATCGCGCTTTCAAAAGAAAAAAAAAATTAGTTTCATCCTGAACTCGACAAAAGGGTTGCTTTCATTTGCAGCAGAAATCTGTGAGCAGTTTGTTCTTGGCTGGCGTTCCTCCGAAGCAGCTTGTTCTCAGCTGGCTCTTCTCCAAATCAATCTGATGAAGTGATGTAATACATAAAGCATTCATGTCACAAAACTTTGGCAGGAAGGAAATGATGAGGGACAGAATCTGTTTGAGTGCGAGATTAAACCGGGGTTAAATCATTCTGTTGTCTTTTTTGATAATGGGGGAGGGTGAGGGTGATAATCCACATTTGATGGAGTGAAGATTCTTCTATATTTCAAAGGAAGTGGGCATCGCTGGCTTTCCAGCATTTATTGCCCATCCCTAGTTACCCTTCAGAAACTAGTGGTGAGCTGCCTTCTTGAGCTGTTGTGGTACAGGGACTCCCCATGGTGCTGTTACAGAGGTTATTTCCAGGATTTTGACCCAGAAGGAACGGCGATACATTACTGAGTCAGGATCCTAAGTTGCGCAGAGGGGAAACTGCAGTTAGCGGTGTTCCCCATGTATCTTCTTGTCCTTGCCCTTGCAGATGGGTGGAGGTCACAGCTTGGGAAGGGGGCTGTTGGAGGACCCTTCGCGAGTCACTGTAGATGTAGATAGGACGCATTGTTGCTATTGTGTGTCAGTGGTTAAAGGGAGCGAATGTTAAATGTGGACCTTAGCGTGGGGCTGCCTTTCTCAGAGATGGTGTTAAGCTTCTTGAGAATTTGACCTGCATTCATCCAGGCAAGTGGGGACATATTCCATCCCACTGCTGACTTAGAATCATACAGGCCTACAGCACCGAAGAAGACCATCCTGCTAATCAAGTCCCTGCCAGTCAAAACAACCATCTAACTATTCCAACCCCGTCTCCCAGCACTTGGCCCATAGCCTTGGATGCCTTAGCATTGCAAGTGCACATCTAAGTAGGCTTTCTGCCTATACCTCACCGAGACAAAGTGTGTTTCAGATTCCCACCACTTTCTGGGCCAAATATATTTCCCTTACTTCCCTTCTAACCCTCCTGCCCCTTCTCTTAAATTGGCCATTGATCCTCCTCATCGAGGGGAAAAGTTTCTATCTTATCTACGCCCCTCAACTTTGTACATCTCTATCACACCCTCGTTCAATCTCCTCTGTTCTAAGGAAAACGACCCAGTCTGTCCAATCTGTCTTTTATAACTGAAACTCACCAGTAAATCTCCTTTTCACCCTCTCCAGTGCAAATCCACCCCCTCCTATAATGTAGATTCCAGGACTGCGCGCACAGTACTCTAGCTGTGGTTAACCAGCGTTTTATATAGTTCCAGCATTACCTCCCTGCTTTTAAACTCCATGCCTCTATGAATAAAGATGAGCATCCCGTTTCTCTTCTTTACCACTCTATCTATCTGTCCCACTGTTTCAAGGGACTAATGCACACGCACGTCAATGCCCCTTTGACTGTTGGTACTTCCCAGGGTCATGCCGTTTGTTGTGTGTTCCCCCTTGCCCTATTTGTCCTGTGCAACCTCCCGTTTATCCAGATCAAATTCCATTTCCCGCCACCCAGCCCGTTCTGTTGTCAATATAATAAAAAGGAAAGGACTGTGGATGCTGGAAATCCGAAACTAAAGCGGAAATTGCTGGAGACACTCAGTAGGTCAGGCAGCATCTGTGCAGAGAAAGCAGAGGCAACCTTTCGGGCCTGGTGATCCTTCTTCAGAACTCGCTCAACGACATCCTCTTGTATTCCAAGGCTGTTCTCCTCACTATTTACCACCTCACCGATTTTTTTTTTTTTTTTTTTTTCTTTTTTTTTTGGGTTGCATCCCCGAACTTACTGATCAACCTTCCCACAGTTCAAGTCTGAAATATTTAGATTAACAAGGGCCCCGACACTGGTCCCTGCACAGGTTTCCAGTGACAAACACGCCCTTCGACTCTCCGATTCCTGCCGCTTGGCCAAATCTCGATCCAATTAGCTAAATTTCCACGGATCCCATGGTCTTCCAGCAGTCTTCCAAAAGTCTTATTGAAGTCCAACTAGACTACATCAAACATGTTGGCCTTACAGACTTACCTGGTCACCGCTTCGAAAAGTTCAGTCAAATTAGTCAGACGTGACCCCTTAACAAAACCTTGCTGATTTGCGCCTTGCAGTTGGTGAACAGTCAATGGGGGGCACGAGTTGCTCATCAGAGTCATACAGCACAGAAACAGACCCTTCTTCAGTCCAAGATTATGCCGCGCATAATCCCAAACTAAACCAGTCCTGCCTGAGCCTTTTCCCCTTTATTCATTCACGGGATGAGGACGTCGCTGGCCGGGCCAGCATTTATTGCCCGTCCCTAATTGCCCAGAGGGCAGTTCAGAGTCAGCCACATTGTTTGTGGGTCTGGAGTCAGGCCAGACCAGGTAAGGATGGCAGTTTCCTTTCCTAAAGGACATTAGTGAACCAGATGGGTTTTTTCCAACAATCATTAGATGGTCATCATTAGACTCTTAATTCCAGATTTTTAAAAAAAGGTTTTGGCCCATTTCCTCCAAACGTTCCTTATTCATTTACATATCTAAATGTCTTCCAAACCTTGTAACTGACCACATATCCGCCACTCCATCTGGAAATTCATTTTACACACAAACCTCTCTGTGTAAACAAAAAAAAGATTGACCCCCCACCCTTGCCTTTTTTAAATCTTTCTCCTCTCACCTTCAAAATATGCCCCCAGTCATACAGTCGAACCAGTCCATGCTGAACAAAATCCCAAACTAAACTGCCTGCTCCTGGCCCATTCCCCTCCAAACCTTTCTCATTCATGTACTTATCCAAATGTCTTTTAAATGTTGTAGATGTACCCACATCCACCACTTCCTCAGGACATTCATTTCACATGCGAACCAGCCTCTGTGTAAAAAAAATTGTCTCTCATGTCTTCTTTAAATCTTTCTTCTCTTACCTTAAAAATATGCCCCCTACTCTTGAAATCCCCCATCCTAGAGAAAAGACACCTGCTATTCACTTTATCTATACCCCTCATGATTTTGTAAATCTCTAAAAGGCCACTCCTCAACCTCCAGTGAAAAAAGTCTATCCAGCCTCTCCCTGTATCTCAAATCCTCAATTCCTGGCAACATCCTGGTTCTGAACCCTCTCCAGTTTAATAATATTCTTTCTATAACAGGGTGACCAGAACTAGAGACAGTACTGCAGGAGAGGCGTCACCAATGCCCTGTACAACCTCAAAATGACGTCCCCAACTCCTACACTCAAAGGTCTGACTAATGAAGGCAAACGTGCTAAACGCCTTCTTCCCCGCCCTGTCTGCCTGTGATGCAAACTAGTGATGTTCTACAACACTACTTTTAATTGTATAAGTCTTGCCCCTTGTTTATTTTACCAAAATGCTATACCTCACATTTACCCAATAATCCACCACTCCCCAGCCCATTGGTCCAAATCGCTTTGCAATCACAGAATCCCTACAGTGTGGAAACAGACCATTCAGCCCAACAAGTCCATACCAACTCTCTGAAGAGCATCCCACCCAGGCTCACCCCCTATCCCTGTATTTCCCATCGCTAATCCACCCTAACCTGCACATCCCTGGGCACTATAGCACAGCCAATCCACCCTAACCTGCACATCTTTGGACTGTGGGAGGAAACCCACGCAGACATGGAGAGGACGTGCAAACTCCACACAGACAGCCGCCCGAGGGTGGAATCGAACCTGTGTCCCTGGCGCTGTGAGGCAGCAATGCTAACCACTGAGCCACCTTGGATCTTTAGATAAGGTGCTTCACTGTCCCCCATACCATCAATGTTGGTGTCTTCCACACACTTACTTGCTACAGGATACCTAGCCTCTGACCTGCATCTGTATGTCTAGTTTGATTTCTCGTCAATGGTAACCCCGGGATGTTGATAGTAGATGAATTCAGTGAATGTAACGCCACTGAATGTCAAGGGGCTCTGGTTAGGTTCTCTCTTGTTGGAGATGGTCACTCCCCAACATTTGTGTGACACAGCTTGGGTCACTCGCCACATTTTAGCCCGAACCTAGATGTTGTCCAGGTCTTGCTGCATTTGGGATGGAGGGAAGGCTGGATGATTGGGCCTGGGACTCGGACCTGAGGAACTCCTACAGAGATGCCCTGGAGCTGAAATAACTGATCCCTAATGACAACACCTAACTTCCTTTGTTCCAGCTCTCCAGTAGCGGAGAGTTTTGGAATCGTAGAATCTCTACACTGCAGAAGGAAGCGGAAGAGGTCAGAGCGGGAGCAGGCCGTTCGGCCCGCCCAGTGTGCTCCGACCGCCGTGGCGGATACTGGCTTTCAGACCCACTTTCCCGGCCCCTCCCCAGACCTGTCGATTCCCCGAGAGACCAGAGATCACTCTGAAGCCCAGCCCTGGGTGCAGTCGATCTCTGGGGCAGAGAATTCCAATCGCGAGTGAAGGAACGTCTCGATCCGAAGTGAACAGTCCGGGGCCAGGGCGCGCCAAGCTTCCAGACACCCCAGGCAGGGCGAGACAGCCTCTTAACATTCCCCTGTCCAAACCCCTTCAGCATCTGAACCTCTCGATGAGGCCCCCCCTCCCACTCGTTCTCCTAAGGGCATATTAAATGGTGTTGTCTCCCTCCTCCCCTCCTGTAAGGGCCTGACGTGTCACGGTGTTTATTCTGCCAGGTACAACGCGGGCCCCTCGCGAGGGAGAACGTCCCGGCGTCGACTACCACTTCATCAGCCTCTCGGAGTTTCACGCGCTGGAGAGGGCCGGGGGCCTTTTGGAAACGGGGAAGTTTGACGGTAATCCGGTCCATGTGCACTTCGCACCGTCATGGTCCCAGGGGATAAGGCTCCAAAGAGGGGTGCAGAGGAGCTGGAACTAATCTATCCCATTTACACACCGCATTTTTTCTCTCTCTCTATCTCTCCATCTCTCTATCTCTCCCTGTCCCCATCTCTCCCTGTCGATCTCTCCCTTGATCTCTCCCTACCCATTTCATATACGACACTGATATCCCGTCCAGCAACATTTCCAATTCCCATCCTCAGCTTCAAATCTTCTGGTCCAACTCCCTATCTCTGTCACCTCCACCAGCCCCCTACACCCCCTCCCTATCCCTGTCACCCCCTACACCCCCTCCCTATCTCTGTCACCTGTTTCAACACCTGAAACTGCCTCCAGACTCTGCCCTCACACCCACTAACCCCATTGTCAACACTTTGAACACCGCCATCATCGGGAAACTCTTGCCCACATTGTCAGTGGTGCCCCCCAGTCCATCGTCATCACCCCTTTCCAACTCTCGCCTTCATCTGTTCAGTGTTTGATGGGGGACAGTGCAGAGGAAGCTTTACTCTGTATCTAACCCTGGGAGTGTCGGATGGGGGGGAACTGCGTAGAGGGAGCTTCAATCTGTATCTGACCCTGAGCTGCCCCTGTCCTGGGAGTGTTTGACAGCCGTTAGAGGTGGGGGGGGCGGGGGGGTGGGTGGTGGGGGGTGGGTGGAGGGTGGAGGGTGGAGGGTGGTCGGGGCAGTGTTTTCTCTGTTGAATTTGATACCGCACGTGCGTTTCCCTGAGCTGAACAAGTTTGCTCTGTCACTAGGGAACTATTATGGGATACCTGTGCCGCCCATTCTGCCCACGGATGCCACGCTAACCCTCGACCCGTCCATGCTGGGATGCCCGCCACGGAGTCCATCGTTCCCGAGTGTGACTGAGAAGCGGCCCAACAGGGAAGCAGCTCACGGCAGTCAGGGCCACAGCAGCGCCCCGGGTGAGGAGCAACGCTTGCTGTCCCATCTGATTCCTGAGCAAGGAATTGTGGCGCCGGATGAGGGTGCTGTTGGGATTGGTGGGTGGTTGCGGTTTGGAGCAAATCCTGACTGGACATGGGAACGTCCATGCTGTCCCTCAGCTGCTGTGGGTTTGAGTCGAAGGGAGGATGCAGTGAGTTTTTCATCATGGCACTTAGACCTCCTGCAGCTGGCAGTCATGTGGCACCGAGTGCCCAGCTTTGGGGGTGCTGCGATGGCGAGGGGGGTGGTGAACTCGAGGACCGAGTGCAGGATCTGGGGCAATCGAGCTGAGGAGAGGTGGGTGGGGGTTGCTGGAAGGGGTGTCCCATCAGCCTGACTCATGCCTGAACCCCTATGATTTGCTGACAGGAGCAGCTGCTAACATCAGCAACGGCCATGTGACTAGCTCAAACACCAATCAGAACATGGCGCCAGCGGGAGAGGTCGGGACTGAGCAGCAAGGGATCCCCAGGCAGCCCGAGGAATGGGTACAGGCCACTGCTGAGTATGTCCCGATATGTGCATCATTAACCTCGCGATAAGGCTCTGATACACCCCGCACCCCCTCGCTGTATAACACACTGATACACCC
>NC_063375.1:2132559-2138540 GCF_021869965.1 Rhincodon typus
CACCCCCTCGCTGTATAACACACTGATACACCCCGCACCCCCTCGCTATATAACACACTGATACACCCCGCACCCCCTCGCTGTAACGGCCTTTAATACCACAAATCCCTCACTGTAACACTCTATATGCTGCTGTAACATTTTGCTAACCATGTTGGTTTTGTGTTCATTTGTTGCAGAACTGAGAGGACACAGACAGAGCCTAACACGGGTCAAGGTGAGTGTCCCGCTCCCTCCCTGGCAGCAAAGGTTGGTCATTTATTTGTCATGGTTTGGAGTTGCTGTGTGGCTTTTCAATGTGCAGCCTGTTTTCCACAGTCACTGGGACACATGCCGATGTCTGCAGTCACTCCAGTTCTCACATTAGCCCATTGTATTGAAGCACGTGCTTATTGATGTCTGACCATGACAGCAAGTTTGTCATCTTTTTGCGTCTCTCCTCCTACTGTTCCCTTCATTTTCTCTCTCTCATTTTCCTCCTCCTCTCTCGCTGTTCTCTCTTCTCTGTCAATCTCCCCTGTCACTGCCCCCCTTCTATATTTGCCTTTGCCTCCTTCCTTTCCATCTCCTGCCTTCTGTTTCTCCTCTCTCTCTCTCTCCCCACTTCCTCTCCCTCCTCATCTATTACTATCTGTTCCTCCCCATCTATTTCTTGCCTCGTCTGTTATTTTTCCCATGCTTTTCCCTCCCTCTTGTCCCTCCCATCTCTCCTTTTTCCCTCCCGTCTCTCTTTCTTTCCCTCCCATCTCTGTTTTTCTTCCCTCCCGTCTCTCTCTCTCTTTTTTCTTCCCTCCCGTCTCACTTTTTCTTCCCTCCTGTCTCTCTCTCTCTTTCTTTCTTCCCTCCCGTCTCTCTTTACTCCTTCCCTCCCCCTCCCTGTGTCTCTTGATCCCGCTCTCCACCTCTCTATTATACACATTTTCTCATCTCACTTACCCATCTTTCACTGTTTCCTTTTCCTTTCTCATCCCTCCCTTCATCTCGCCCTTGCCTCCCTTTTGCATTTGCCTCTCCTTCCCTGTCCCTGCCTCTCGTGTGCGCTCTCTCTCTCTCTGTGTCCACTGTCCTGTCCCCTTGTCTGTCTCCCCCTCTGTCTCAAGTCCCTTGCTCGCTCTTGCTCTCGCTCGCTCGTGCTGTCTCTCTCGCTCGCGCGCTCTCTCTCTCTCGCCTGCGCGCTCTCTCTCTCGCCTGCGCGCTCTCTCTCTCTCGCCTGCGCGCTCTCTCTCGCTCGCCTGCGCGCTCTCTCTCGCTCGCCTGCGCGCGCTCTCTCGCTCGCCTGCGCGCGCTCTCTCTCTCTCTCGCCTGCGCGCTCTCTCGCTCTCTCTCTCTCGCTCGCGCTCTCTCTCTCGCCTGCTCGCGCTCTCTCGCTCACTCTCTGTCTCTCGCTCACTCTCCTTCCCTCTCTTGTTCCCTGTCTCCCTCTCTCTCTTCCCTTCCTCCCCCACCCCACACCTCTGCCTGTCCTTGTCCCTCCCCCACAGATAGCCTGTTGGTGCCAGATGTCTCCCAGATGCTGGGATATTCTGTCTTCGCCACCATCACCAAAACCAACAACACCTTCGGTTTCACCATCGCCGGGGGCAACCGGCCGAGCGAGCTGCTGCAGATCGTCAGCGTGGCGGTGGGTGGGCCAGCCGAGCAGACTGGCAACGTGCAAATCGGTGAGTAACCCCCAGGCATCCATACCGTGTGGGCGCGCAGCTGGTGTTGACATTGAGTCGCGGATGAGCTTTTCAGGGTAGAGGAGCAAGGGATTGTAGATCAGGTTTGTAGGTCATTCACAACAGGCAAAATGACCTACCACCTCTGTAAGATGTGCAGGTCGAGCTCTCAGTGAGACACAGTGGCTCCGTGGTTAGCATTGCTGCTTCACAGCGCCGGGGACCCGGGTTCGATTCCAGCCTCAGGTGACTGTCTGTCTGTCTGTGTGGAGTTTGCATGTTTTCCCCCCTGCGTCTGCGTGAGTTTAGTCTGGTTTCCTCCAAAGGTGTGCAGGTCAGTGCATGCTACGTTACCCGTAGTGTCCAGGGGTGTGTAATTTAAGTGGGTTAGCCATAGGAAATGCAGGGTTACAGGGAGAGGTCTGGGTCCGAGTCCGAGGGTCGGTATGGACATGTTGGGCCGAATGGCCTGTTTCCATACGGTAGGGATTCTATTGTTCTACTCCGCACCATTATGATCTCCGTATCTGACTGGGAACACTGTGCACTGTTCCAGTCTCTGTATCCCACTGGGATTACTGTGCCCTGTTACTGGTCTCTGTATGCTACTGAGAATACAGTGCACTGTTACGGTCTTCATTTCCACTGCAAATTTCGGGCACTGATATGGCCTCTGGATCTCACTGTGATTACTATGCACTGTTCCAGTCCCCTTATCTTGTGGGGAATACTGTTTACTATGCTTGTCCCTGTATCCCACTGGTATCACGTAGAACATAGAACATAGAACAGTACAGGCCCTTCGGCCCACAATGTTATGCCAACCTATTATCCTACTAAGATCAATCTACCCTGCATACCCTACATTTTACTATCCTGCATGTGCCTATCCAAGAGTCATTTAAAAGTTTCTAAAGTATCTGACTCTAAAGCATTACTCTGCAGTATTTCAGTCTCTCTATCCCACTGGGAATGCAGTGCATTGCTCTGGTTTCTATAACCTTCTGTGTTTGCTGTGCACTGCTGAGGTCTCGGTATGCTGCTGAGAATACTGTGCATTGCTCTGGTCTCCCTATCCCACTGGGAATACCTTGCACAGTCGTGATCTCCATATCCAACTGGGAGTACTGTACACATTTCTGGTCTCCGTATCCCACTGGGAACATTGTGCGCAGTTCTGATCTGCACTTCCCACTGGGCATACTGTGGCACAGTTCCCAGCTACACATCCCACTAGGAATACTGTGCACAGTTCTGGTCCCCAAGCCAACTGGGAATAGCTCTTCCCAAGACCGAAAGAAACTCCAGAGAGTTGTTAACATAGCCCAGTCCGTCTCTCAGACCAGCCTTCCATCCGTTGACTTTATCAGGAAAGCAAACAAAATAATCGAAGACCCCTTGCACCCTCTTCTGTCGGGCAGAAGAGATAAAAGTTTGAATACACGTACGAACAGATTCAAGAACAGCTTCTTCCCCGCTGTTATCAGACTCTTTTAATGTTAATAATGAACTGTCTCTGCAAGTTCTTGATAGCTGTGACGTTGCATCCTGCACTCTATTCTGTTACCCTGACACACTTGTATAGTACGACCTGCTTGTGAACACGTAAGACAACACTTTTCACTGTACCTTGAATAAGTCGAATCAAATCGAATAGCTTGCATCTCTGTATCCACCCTTTTTTGAGTTGTATTCCGGGAAATAACGGCATCCATTTATTGGGGTGTTGTCCTTGAGAAAATGGTGGTGAACTGCCTTCTTGAACTACTACAGTCCACGTGCTGTAAGTAGGCCCACAATGCCGACAAGGAGAGGATTCCAGGATTCGGATTTAGCGACACTGGGAATAGCGATATATTTCCAAGTCAGGATCGTGAGTGGTTCGGAGGGGAACTTGCAAGGGGTGGTGTTCGTGTATCTGCTGCCCATGTCCCTCGAGATGGAAGAGGTCTTGGGTTTGGAAGGTGCTGTCTGAGGATCTGTGATGAATTTCTGCAGTGCATCTTGTAGATGGTACACACTGTTGCTACTGAGCGTCGGTGGTGGAGGGAATGGCTGGAGTCCTAAAGTAGAGTCACAAAGTAATACAGCATGGAAACAGGCCCTTCGGCCCAAACTGGTCCATGCTGACCATGGTGCCCACTCAGCTAGTTCCAATTGCCTGCATTGGGTCCATTTCCCTCTAAACCCTTCCCATCCATGTACCTATCCAAATGGTTTATAAATGTTGCTATTGTACCCACCTCAACCACTTTCTCTGGCAAACCATTCCATATATGCACCACCCTCTGCATGAAGAAATTGCCCCTCATGTTCTCCTTAAATCTTTCCCCTCTCACCTTAAACCTATGCCCTCTAGTTTTCAATTCCCCATCCCTGGGGAAAAAATGCTGTATGTATTCATCCTATCTATACCCCTTATGATTTTAAACACCTCAATAAGGTCATGCCTCATTCTCCTACGTTCCAAGGAATAAAGTCATAAACTGGCCAACCTCTCGCTATAACTTTAATTTATTCATTCAGGCCAGGCAGCATTTATTGCCTGTCCCTAATTGCCCCAGAGGGCACTTAAGAGTCAACCACATTGCTGTGGGTCTGGAGTCACGTGTAGGCCAGACCAGGTAAGGATGGCAGTTTCCTTCCCGAAAGGGCATTAGTGAACCAGATGGGTTTTTCCCGACAATTGACAATGGATTCACGGTCATCATTAGATTCTTAATTCCAGATTTTTTTTTAAAAATTGAGTTCAAGTTTCACCATTTGCCGTGGTGAGATTCAAACCTGGGTCCCCAGAACGTTATCTGGGGTCTCTGGATTAACAGTCCAGCGATAATACAGCTAGGCCATTTCCTCCCCTCACCGTCCCCTTGCCAAGTGTCCTGGCAACATCCTCGTAAATCTCTGCGCACTTTCCAGTTTACCTCTGTCTTTCCTACGTTTGTGGATGTGATTGCCAGGCAAGCAGAGGCTGCTTTGTCCTGGATGGTGTCGAGTTTCTAGAGTGTTGCTGGGGCTGCACCCATCCAGGGTGAGTGCGGAGTATTCCATCACACTCCTGACTTGTGCCCTGTCAATGGTGGACAGGCTTTGGGGAGTCAGAAGGTGAATTACTCGCCGCCAGTTTCTGGCCTCTGACCTGGCTCTTGCATCCACTGTTTATATGGTTCAGTCCAGCTCAGTTCCTGGTCAGTGGTTAAACCCCAACCCCCCAGGATGTTGATAGCAGGGGAATTTAATGGTGGTAATGCCATTAAAATATCAAAGGGAGGTGTTCTCTTTTATTGGCGATGGTCATCACCAACCACTTGGTGTAACATACGTTACTTACCAGCTGTCAGCCCAGACAGATATTGACCTGGTCTTGCTGCAACGGAGTATCCCACTCAGTTAAGAGCCAGCTGCATCGCAGTTGATCTAGAGTCATGTGTACGCCCTGACCCCATAAGGAAGGACATCTGTGAATCTCTCTGAGATAGCAACAACTGCCGATGCTGGAGTCAGAGACAACACAGTGTGGAGCTGGAGGAACACAGCAGGCCAGGCAGCATCAGGGGAGCAGGAAAGCTGACGTTTCGGGTTGGGACCCTTCTTCAGAAAACCCAAAACATCGACTTTCCTGCTCTTCCGATGCTGCCTGGCCTGCTGCGTTCCCCCAGCTCCACACTGTGTTACCTCTGTTTGTGAATCGCTGATGGGTTTTCATTACATTTCAGTTTAACTCTAGTTTTTTATTTCCCCCTCAGACTTAATGTGTTAAAACTCATGGGGTGGCATGGTGTTTCAGTGGTTAGCATTACTGCCTCAGCACCAGGGTCCTGGGTTCGATTCCGCCCTCGAGTGACTGTGTCTGTGTGGAGTTTGCACATTCTCACCACCACCACCCCTCCAGCCCAGGGTGGATTAGCCATGCTAAATTGTCCCGTAGTGCCCAGGGATGTGCAGGTTAGGGTGGATTGGCCATACTAAATTGCCCCGTAGTGCCCAGGGATGTGCGGGTTAGGGTGGGTGGGCCATGGGAAATTGTCCCGTAGTGCCCAGGGATGTGCAGGTTAGGGTGGATTGGCCGTGCTAAATTGCCCCGTAGCACGCAGGGATGTGCGGGTTAGGGTGGATTGGCCGTGCTAAATTGCCCCGTAGCACGCAGGGATGTGCGGGTTAGGGTGGGTTGGGCCATGCCAAATACAGGTGTGGAGTAGCGAGCAGGATGCTGCTCAGAGAAGCTGTGTCCATCTTGTACCACCCCCAAAGCGCAGAAAAACGTCATGATTCCAAACGAGAGAATGTCGACGGTTGAGGCAGGAGTGGGGATCGCTCCCC
>NC_063375.1:2138640-2139040 GCF_021869965.1 Rhincodon typus
GATCCACGCACGGCAAGGTGGTGCGTCTCTTCCAGGCTGTGCCAGAGGGCGCACAGACTGAGCTGCACCTGCGGCGCGGCTACCCGTCTCTCTACCACGTGGAGCCCCAGCTGCTGTCACAGGTCAATGCCCGCAGGGCTGCCAGCGCCCTGCCCGCCCCTGTCATGGCCGTGCTGCCCGTGGCTGTCATGCAGAGCCCCGGCGGACCCAGCTTCGTGGTGACCAGGGCCAGCAGTGGCTATGCCAGGGTGACCCGGGTCGGCGACCGGCGTCTGTGCCCTGACCTGCGTGAGGGCGATCTCCTGGTGAAGGTGAATGGGCAGCGAGTGCGGGCGCTGAGTGACCAGCAGCTGGACGAGGTGCTCAGGAGGCATACTCAGGCTGGAGACGTAGTACTGTT
>NC_063375.1:2139140-2146050 GCF_021869965.1 Rhincodon typus
CCCCCCATCTCTCTCCCTCTCTGTCCACACTCTCTCTCTGTATCTCTCCACCCCTCTCCTGTCTCCCTGCCTCTTTTTCTCTGTATGTCTCTGTCTTTCTTTCTCATCTTTGTCTAGCTCTCTGTTTCCATCTCTCTTTCTCGCAGTCTCTCTCAAAGCCTCCCCGCCCCCGCCTGTACCCCACACTCCATTTTTCCACTCCCTCCACCCAGCGTACCCGTGTCACATGGGTATTCCCTGCCACCTCCTGACTGCCCTCACCAGCTCTGCGACTGACAGCTCCTTAAACCAGGTAGCACCAACTGGACCATCCACATTTCAACCCTTCTCCCATTCTCGGGTGCAACTCGCGCTCTCGCGCTCTCTCTCTCTCGCGCTCTCTCTCTCCCCCATTCCCGAGGAGCGTCACCCTCTCCCGTTCCCAGCAGTCCCAGAAGGGGCTGTAAGGAACAGGAAGTATGCTGTAGGCCATTCAGCCCTTGAGCCCACTCCGCCATTCAGTGCAATCGCGGCTGATCCAATTCCCTCATGTCCACTTCCTCGCGTTTCCCATCACCTTTCATTCCCCGACTGATCAAGAATGTATCTATCGCAGCCTTTAATATACTCTGCCTCCACAGCTCTCTGTTCCAAAGACACAAGAAATTCCTCCTCGTCCCAGTCTTAAATTGTCGCCCCTTTATTCTGAGACCGTGCCGTCTGGTCCTAGACATTCCCATGAGGAGGAACCATCCTCTCAGCGTTAATCCTATCAAAGCCCCTTAAGAATCCGATATGTTTCGATGAGATCACCTCCCATTCTTCTAAACTCCAGTGAGTAGAGTCCTAACCTGTTTAATCTTTGCTCATTAGACAATCCCTCCATACCAGGGATCATCCTCGTGAGCCTTCCGTGAACTGCCGCCAATCAAATGATATCTTTCTTTAAGTAAGTGGACCAATACTCCAGTTGTGGTTTCACCAACGCCTTATGCAGTTATAGAGTCATTGAGCTGTACAACACAGAACAGACCCTTCGGTCCAACTCGTCCATGCCAAACAGATGTCCTAAATTAATCTTGTCCCATTTGCCAGCATTTGGCCCCTATCCCTTTAAACCCTTCCTTATCAATGTCCCCATCCAGATGCCTTTTAAATGTTGTCATTGTACCAGCCCCCACCACTTCCTCTGGCAGCTCATTCCATACACGCACCACCCTCTGCGCGAAAAATGTCGCCCCTTTTAAATCTTTCCCCTCTCCCCTTAGACCTAGTCCTCTTGTTTTGGACTGTCTTAGGCTGGGGAAAAAGACCTTGCCTATTCATCCAATCCATGCCCCTCATGATTTTGTAAACCTCTATAAGGTCACCCCTCAGCCTCTGACGCTCTGGGGAAAATAGCCCCAGCCTATCCAGCCTCTCCGTATAGCTCAAACCCTTCAACCCTGGCAACATCCTTGTAAACCTTTTCTGTACCCTTTCAAGTTTGACAACATCTTTCTTACAGCAGGGAGACCAGAATTGAAGACAGTATTCCAAAAATAGCCTCACCAATACAGCTGACCAATACCATAACGCTCCCAACTCCTACACTCAACTCACTGACCTATAAAGGCAAGTGTACCAAACACCTTCTTCACTGCC
This sequence comes from Rhincodon typus, assembly GCF_021869965.1. Classification (NCBI taxonomy): domain Eukaryota; kingdom Metazoa; phylum Chordata; class Chondrichthyes; order Orectolobiformes; family Rhincodontidae; genus Rhincodon; species Rhincodon typus. The sequence continues at coordinate 2,140,764 of NC_063375.1, forward strand.
CTGTCTATTTGTGGCTCCATTTCAAGGAACTATGAACCTGCACCCCAAGGTCTCTTTGCTCAACAACACTCCCCAGGACCTTACCATTAAGTCCTGCCCTGATGTGCCTTTCCAAAATGCAGCACCTCACGTTTATCTAAATTAAACTCCATCTGCCACTCCTCGGCCCATCTGGGTCGAGGTCCTGTTGTACTCTGAGGTAACCTCCTTCGCTCTCCACAGGTGCCATCTGCAAACTTAAGAACCTGCCCTCCTACATTCACGCCCAAATCTTTTATACAAATGATTGCAACAGGCATTTGTGACTCTCGTAGCGCAATTCCAGCAAAAGTACCCTCAAATTTCCTGGACGGGGTGCCTCCCTCTGAATTGCGAGTTTGTCGCGCTGGATGTGATGGCTATAAAAGAGTGACACAGCTCGAATCTCTCTCTGCCGCAGTGGCTGGAACACAGCCTTTGACTGAACCCACGATCCATTTGGCAGACGGTTCAGCCCAGGCCCAGACCGGGGGCACAGAGGGCAGGAATGGAGACAGAAACGGGTGCCAAGGCTTCAGTGCTGGCAGCAAGCCCCAGGACGTCGCAGCCCCCTGCGCACTCGGCCTAGCGAGGACCGGAAGCAGCGAACCACGCCACATCGTTCCTGGCCAACATGAGGAACATGAGCTGTTTGAGTCCACTCCTCCTTCTTCCCTGGTCAAAGCAGGAGATGAGGCATCACTGGGTAAGGTGGGAAAACAGGAGAACTGGGCACGTGGTGGAGCGATTAGCTTAGAACTGATACAGGGCTGTGGGGAGAGTGCAGGGCAGTGGGATTAGTTTGGGGAGTGATGCAGGGCTATGGGGGGAGAGCGGGGCAGTGGGATTAGTTTGGGGATGGATACAGGGCTATGGGGAGAGAATGGGGCAGTGGGATTAATTTGGAGAGTGATATAGGGCTATGGGGAGAGAGTGGGGCAGTGGATTAGTTTGGAATTTGATACAGGACTATGGGGAGAGCGGGGCAGTGGGATTAGTTTGGGTAATGATAGAGGGCTATGGCGGAATAGTGGGAAGTCAGTTAATTCTCGAGCATGAACCTTTTTGAAAACTGCAATCCTCCACTTTCAGTGCCCACCGTCGCCAAAATGCCAGCGAGCCAGTTTGGCCATTCTCCACCTTTGCCTATTCCGCACGGGGTGGTGGGTGAATCTGGCAGCTTTATGCATTCAGTCCTGTCACACAGTTATTACGCTGTCTTTATGCACATTGGTCTCGTTCCCAGAGGAATTAACCCCAGCTCAAAACATCCCGTCTGTCATTCCTCATCTTTGAAGCTGTGCTGGTCGACCCCTCACTGATGTCCAGCACAATGCCCTTGGCCCCTTCCTGTGCAAATTGAGAGGGGGGAGGGAGCATTGTGAGTATTGACAGAGCTAATGGAGCACGAGGGGCTCTGGAAGCCTCGTGATATTGTGTTCAATGGAGCAGGACCAGCTGAGAGCGGGTCAGACTGTGTGAGGGCCCAGAGACCGAGAGAGAGAGAGAGAGAGAGACAACATCGCTAGCACTGAATGGGATGGGGAAGTGGTTGGATCAAGCGTAGACTGAGCTGTTGAAAGTCACCCTCTGGAAACGTGAGGCGAGAAACCGGCTGGGCGAAAATCCCTTTTGACTGGTTACTGTGGGGTCCGAAATTTGTTTCCGAGTTCATTAATACTCACCGTGTGGTTTATGCAGTGTACCATCCGGCACGGTGGCTCAGTGGTTAGCAGTGCTGCCTCACGGCGCCAGGGACCCGGGTTCGATTCCAGCCTCAGGCGACTGTCTGGGTGGAGTTTGCACATTCTCCCTGTGTCTGCGTGGGTTTCCTCCCACAGTCCAGAGATGTGCAGGTTAGGGTGGATTGGCCGTGCTAAATTGTCCTGTCGTGCCCAGGGATGTGCGGGTTAGGGTGGATTGGCCATGCTAAATTGTCCCATAGTGCCCAGGGATGTGCAGGCTAGGGTGGATTGGCCGTACTAAATGTGAGGACCTGTGTGGGATGTCCTTTGGGGAGTCAGTGCAGGCACGATGGGCCAAATGGCCCCTATCTGCACTGAAGGGATTCAAAGTAATGAAAAGTACCTTAGGACATGCTAAATTGTCCGTAGAGCCCAGGGATGTGCCAGCGAGGTCATACAGCACAGAAACAGACCTTTTTCAGTCCAACTCCCCAGCTTCCCAAGCTAAACTAGTTCTCCGCTGGCCTGCGTTTGGGTAATATCCCTCTAAAGCTTTCGTAGTCACGGACTCCTCCAAATGTCTTTTAAATGTTGTAACTGTACCTGTGTCCTCCAATTCCTGTGGCAGTTCCACATATCCGTTATCCATGGTTGATGCAGTGTTACAGGGATAGGTTGAGGCGGGATGCTGTTTGGAGGGCTGGTGCAGATGGGCTGAACAGCCTCTTTTTTTCCCCACTGCAATAATTAGCCCAGGACGGGGTCAAATTGCATGACCGTTCTCTGTGTAGTTTATACAGCAGGCTCAGGGTTCATTAACCCTCTGCGTGCATTTTCTTCAGCCAGCTCCTTGAATCCGCGGAAATCCGCACGCCCAGCGGACAGGGACCCCACGGAGCGCCAGGAGGGGGATGCGAGGCTGCACCTCGAGGGACGACCTCATGGGGACAAGGGCGCAGGCAGCAAGGAGCAGCTGGGCTCTCGGGGAAGGGACGGTGAGTCGAGGAGACAGCGTTGAGAGTCCCTGCGACTGCCAGGGAATGCGAGCTTAATGATTTAATAGGCTGCTGGATGGCCTGGAATTTGCCCGGGGCTGTGGAATTCTGCTTCTGTACTGACCCCAAACCCCTTACCCAGCTTGCATTCCCTCAGGGATTGGAGGGGATGATCTGACTGGAGAGAACGAGGGGGGAGGCTTAAAATAATTAAAGGATTTGAGAGGGTTGATGTAGAGAGACTGTTAATTCTGATTTGTGGATGATACAAAGCTAAATGGGAATGTGAGCATTGAGGAAGAAGGATTTGGAGAGGCTAAATGACTGGGTGACCGTGTAATAACGTGGAAAATATGAGACTACGCACTTTTGGCGGGGCGGGGAACAGATGGGAAGGAGTGTTTCTTAAATGGCAAGAGTTTGGAAAGTGTTGACATACAAAGGGATCATGAGTGTCCTTGTCAGTGGTTAGCACTGCTGTCCCTCGGCGCCAGGGACCCGGGTTCGATTCCACCCTCGGGCGACTGTCTGTGTGGAGTTTGCACATTCTACCCCTCCATGTCTGCGTGGGTTTCCTCCGGGTGCTCCGGTTTCCTCCCACAGCCCAAAGATGTGCAGGTTAGGGGGGATTGGCTATGCTAAATTGTTCCTCCGTGTCCAGGGATGTGCAGGCTTAGGTGGGTTAGCAGTGCTAGGGCAAGGGTGTGAGTCTGTCTGGGATGGGCTGAATGGCCTGCCTGCACACTGTAGGGGTTTTATGATTCTAAGTTGCTGAAGGCAGACGTGAAATTGCAGCAAGAGGATTTGAGTACAGGAGGAGTCTTGCCTCTACATTTGTTGCGTTGAAGTGCTGTGTGCTGTTTCAGTCTCATCCTCTCAGAAAAGATGCCACAGAGGGAGTGCGTCGAAGGTTCACCAGACTTATCCCCACGATGACTTCATTGAGAAACTCATCAGCCGTGGTGGAGCAGACTCGATGGGCTGAAGGCCCTAATTTACGCTCTTGTGGACCGTGCCACGAAGAGAGAAAACTGGTCTCGCGCAGGATACCACGAACGCTGGAAAGGAGAAACAGTCGCAGAGGACACAGGAGAAACTCAGCAATCCATGCATGGCGGGGGGAACCTGGCAGGAGTGGTGTTGGAGAGTTAGGGCTGGACCATTCGGGAGAGACGTCGGGAGCCACTTTCACAAACAAAGTGTGACCGATGTTAGCAACTCTCTTCCACAAATGGCAGTGGATGTTGGATAATTTATTCACTTTAAAATCTGGGATAGCTGCATTATTGTAAAGCGAAGGGGTGTGGGCCTTAGGGTATGGAGTCAGCCATGATCTCATTGAAGCAGGCTCGAGTTGGCTGAATGGTCTAGTCCCACATTGCCGTCTGCGGAGAGAGAAACAGGGCGACCCTTCACTGTCCTTTTTGTTTCAGGGACAGTTAGGGTCGGGAGTCAGAGGGACACAGTGCGAACAGAATCGGATTAGGAGCCAGGGAGAGGAGATTTAATTGCGGGGAATCCCTCCACGTTCTGCTCGACAGGACCGTGGAAAAGCCTTTCCGTCAAAATCTAAAACTCCGAACTCAGCCGCTCCCAAAAACAGAGAGATTTTGAGGCTTCCCTGAGGAAAGAACTGGGTTAAACTGCAGACCCAGCGCAGGAATGTTGGCATGAGGCTTTTGAGACTTGGTCACTGTCTGCCCACTTTTCCCACGATAGGACAAGAGCACACGTTTCTGCCCCAGCCCCAGTTCGAGGTCAGCATGGGGTTAGGAACCGAGTAAAGCCCCCCTTACCCTTTTCCCCCCCATCGAACACTCCCAGGACAGGGGCAGCACAGGGTTAGATACAGAGTAAAGCTCCCTCTACACTCTCTGTGTAGTGTGTACCCTCTCCCAATTGATGTCTCTTCACTCCTGATTCCAACAGGGGCCTCCAGCAAATACGATTCCCGTGAGGGTGACCGAAGGGCTCGGAGTCTCTCAAAGCCGCGGGACATTCCCGGGATAAGGTATGTGGAGAGATTGCACCTGTGATTCCTGGTTTGCAGAGTTGAGGGGTTTGGAACGAAAATAAAGCAAAGCTGTTCCCAGCTCCAGGAGTCAATTCAGTACCAATTCTGAACCAGATAATTATGCAAAGAGGGATAGAATTTGCAGGGCCGGGGCAGAGGAGTCTACGGCTAACAGAATAGGTCTTTCTAATAGCCAGCGTCAGCGTGATGGTCCGAATGGGCCTTTCCAGCAGCCCCCACCTTTCCCCTGCACCCCCCCCCCCGCCCATTCCTGTTTGTTGCGCAGCATTCGTCAGAAGTGATTGTGAGGAGCTTTGGGACATTGCGATATGCAAAATGGCAAGTTACCGCTGGCTGTCAACATGCGGTCACTCTTCTCACACAGCCCAGTGCCAAGTGCAAACTGGGCAGTGCCTGCTTGGTGGTGGGGAGAGGGGTGCAGTGCTGCAGGGGTTGGGGGCAGGGGAACAGTGTCACCCTGATGTCCAGTGGGGCACAGTGCCACTCTGGCACTGCTGAAATGTGTGGGGGGTGGGGGGCAGTGCCAGTCTGCTCCTGATAAAGGGGGGGGGGGG
>NC_063375.1:2146150-2148446 GCF_021869965.1 Rhincodon typus
GGGGGGAAATGTAGTGCCAGTCAGTTTCTGCTGAAGGGGGCGCAGGAAATGCAGTGCCAGTCAGTGCCTGATAAACGAGGGGGCTCAGTGCCAGTCAGTGCCAGTTGCTGGAATGTTACAAAGCCTCATCGTTTCCCATGGATGGCCTCTGTTAATTCTTTTCTGTCGGTAAGGATGGGGTGGGATCAGGGCAGTGAGCAAACTTCAAAGAAGTAATGTTTAACAAACAGTGTAAACAAACTTTAGACTACAAGTCGCAAAGCAATGAAATAGTTCATTGAACGGAGTGTGTGCGAGTTGGGATCAGAGAGAGAGAGAGCACACAATGAATCTTTCCTAGCTGTTACGTTCAGCCAATCTGAGTGAATTCCCCCACCATTAACGGACTGCTGGCTTACAGATTGTCGTTATCTCCTGATTTATTCTCTGTCCCACTACACCACCGTTGTTTCTTTTCTCTCTTCAAATAGATTGTATGTGATTTGATCCCAGACTGTTTCTTGCAACCGGACTTATTCATCCTCGAAGCTATCCCAGCACCCTGACCCAGCGGCCTGATAAACCCCCTCCAGCTCTCTACACCCCCTCCTTATCTCTGTCACCTCCTCCAGCTCCCTACACACCCTCCCTATCTCTGTAACCTCCTCCAGCCCCCTACACCCCACTCCCTATCTCTGTAACCTCTTCCAGCCCCCTACACACCCTCCCTATCTCTGTCACCTCCTCCAGGCCCCTACACACCCTCCCTATCTCTGTAACCTGTGCAGTGGGGGAGGAGGTATATGGTTAGCTCAGTTGGCTCGGCGGCCAGTTTGCGATGCAGAGTGACAACGCCCTGGGTTCAACAGGCTCAGGTTACCATGTTGTCACTTTTTCTGAACCTCTCGCCTCACCAGAGGCCTGGTGATCTTCTGGTTAAACCACTGCTACCACCAATACACCCTGCCTGCATGTCGAGGGGTCCCACGTTACTCCCGGTGAAGCCCATATGGAGCCAGGGCCCCCCGCTACTCGCGGTGAGGACTGTACGGCTCCAGGGACCCCATGTTACTCCCGGTGAGGCCCGTACAGCACCGGGGGGCCCCACGTTTCTCCCGGTAAGGCCTGTACGGCTCCGGGGACCCCACGTTACTCCCGGTGAAGCCTGTACAGCGCCGGGGGGCCCCACGTTACTCCCGGTGAGGCCTGTATGGCTCCAGCAGGCCCCGCATTACTCCTGGTGAGGCCCGTATGGCTCCAGGGGGCCCCGCGTTACTCCCGGTGAGGGCTGTACGACTCCAGGGACCCCGCATTACTCCCGGTGAGGCCTGTACAGCACCGGGGGGCCCACGTTACTCCCGGTGAGGCCTGTACGGTACCGGGGCACCCCGCATTACTCCCAGCGTAGTGTGAACAGGTTTAATTTGAGACGTTTGAGGAGGAGGTCGTGTGCTAGCCATTGCCCGCTGCGCGAAGTGCCAACGTTTACCCGGGATGGTCAGATTCGGGGTTTTTGGGGGGGGTGGGGGTGCGCAGTCAGGAAGCGTAAGTTTTTTGAACAGCCACATCCTTAACCCCTCTGTCCGTTCCCAGCTCCCGACACAACGTGTGTGACCTTCAGCCCGATGGGGTGAGGCTGGCCCCTCCGTCCAGTGGTGGTCCGCAAAGCAACAATCCCCGGCCCACCCGAACCAATCACGAGGAGCCGAAGGTACCGCGCCAGACTCGGGAGAAGGTCACGGTGACTGGCGTTCGGAAAGGAGGGCGAGTAAGGGGGAGGAGGTGTGCTGAGGGGGAGGGGAAGAACCGTGGAGAATGGGGACAGAAGGAGTCGAGAGGAGACACAGAGAGAGGGAAAAGGATTGATGGTGTGAGAGCAACGAGGGGAGATGGAGGGGGCAGGGAGAAGGAGGGGGTTGAGGGGAGACGGTGTCAGGGCAATGAGCAGAAGTGGAAGGAGAAGGGAAATGGTGGGAGGGCAATGAGGAGAGATGGAGGCAGGGAAGGGGGTGTGGGGGACAGATGATGGAGGGAGGAAGGGGCAAGTGGAGATGGTGTGAGGGGTAGGGGCAGGGAGGACAGCAGGAGATGGGAGACAGGGTTGGAACTGCTGAACAACGACATCCCACTCATCTGTCTATCTCTCTCTCTCTCTCTCGTCCTCCCCACTCCCACCTCTTGCTACCCTCTATCTTTCTCGTTCTGTCCCTCTCCCTGTCTCCCCTTTTCTCACGCTCTCTCACTCTCACTTTCTGTCTCTCCCCATCTCTCTGTTTTTGTCTCTCTCTCTCTCTCTCTCCCTCCCCCCCTCTCCCCC
>NC_063375.1:2148546-2149075 GCF_021869965.1 Rhincodon typus
TCTCTCCCCCCCCCCCCCCCTCCCCCCCCCCCCCCCCTCCCCCCCCCGCTGTCTCGGCTTTTCTCATTCTCCCCATCTCTGTCTCTTTCTCGTTCTTTCTTTCTCTCTCTCTCTCCCTCCCTCCCTGCCTCTCTCTGTGTCTCTCGCACTCCCTCTCTCTGTTTTTCTATCTCTCTTGTTTCTTTCTTTCTCTCCATCTATGTCTGATGAAAGGAAGCCGAGTTCTATACAGTGGATCTGGAACGTAGTCCGACAGGATTCGGGTTCAGCGTGCGCGGAGGCCGTGAGTATGACATGGACCTTTACATTCTGGGAATGATCGTTGGAGGCCCAGCCATGAGGAGTGGAAAAATCAGGGTAAGAGAGCGATCGCAGTGGGATATATCAGTGTGTTCCAGTCAGAGGTGTGGGGTCTATCAGTGTGTAACAGTGAGAGGTGCATCGTTGTGTGACGGTGAGGGGTGCGGGGTGTGTCGGAGTGTGACGGTGAGGGGTGCGGGGTGTGTCGGAGTGTGACGGTGAGGGGTGC
>NC_063375.1:2149534-2161349 GCF_021869965.1 Rhincodon typus
TATACAGTGAGGGGGTGCGGGGTGTATCAGTGTGTTATACAGTGAGGGGGTGCGGGGTGTATCAGTGTGTTATACAGTGAGGGGGTGCGGGGTGTATCAGTGTGTTATACAGTGAGGGGGTGCGGGGTGTATCAGTGTGTTATACAGTGAGGGGTGCGGGGTGTATCAGTGTGTTAGTGTATTTGTGCTTTACTAACTGAATCGAAGTGTCTGTATATGTTACCTTTAGATTGGTGACCAGTTGGTTGAGATCAATGGGGAGCCAACTGTGGGAATGAGCCATGCTCGAGCTGTGGAACTGATCCGACACGGTCAAGACAAGATCCATCTCCTAATGCGCTGTGGGAATGGGCAGGTCCCTGAGTTTGGTAAGTGACTGAGTCAGTGTTAGTGACTACACTGTCGTCCAGAACAAGAACTGTCAGACGTGTCAGATTGTGGGTACCCTGTTGGAAGGTCAGCGCAGAGAGAGTGCCGCACTGTCGGAGACTCAGCGCTGAGGGAGCGGGCACTGTCGGAGGCTCAGCGCCGACAGAGCGGGCACTGTCAGAGCCTCAGCACCAAGGGAGCAGGCACAGTTGGAGGGTCAGCGCTAAGGGAGCTCAGCCCTGTCCTGAGGTACTAAGAGGCACCTTTAGGACACCGCTGCTTGGTCTTTCTGTGCACAGTTTGGCCAATGATGATCCTGTTTACCACAGTGACACCTGGCGAAGAGAATCATCTTCCGTGGCTATGATTGGGCGGCACGGTGACTCAGTGACTAGCACAGCTGCCTCACAGTGCCCGGGACCCGGTTTGATTCCAGCCACAGGTTACTATCTGTGTGGGAGTTTGCACATTCTCCCCATGTCTGTGTGGGTTTCCTCCAGGTGCTCCGGTTTCCTCCCACAGTCCAAAGGTGTGCGGGTTGGGGTGGATTGGCCGTGCTAAATTGTCCCGTAGTGCCCAGGGATGTGCGGGTTAGGATGGATTGGCCATGCTAAATTGTCCCATAGTGCCCAGGGATGTGCAGGTTAGGGTGGATTGGCCGTGCTAATTTGTCCCGTAGTGCCCAGGGATGTGCGGGTTAGGGTGGATTGGCCGTGCTAAATTGTCCCGTAGTTCTAGGGTAGGAAATGCGGAGATGGGATGCTCGTCGGAAGGTCGGTGTGGACCCGATGGGCCGAATGGCCTGTTTCCACACTGTAGGCCTTCTATGATGCTATGGTTGCCTGTGAGCAGTGCTGAATTTTACAAGGGTCTCTTCCTCTGACCCTCGTCTGTGTGACTGATGTTTATTAACTGTCTTCTCCTTCTCTTTCTCTTTTTTTTTCTTGTCTTTCCCGTCTCCTGTCTTCCTCCTGCTGCTTCTTGACTCTGCCACCTGCGCCTCCACCCCCAACCCATCCTCCTCCCAAAGCCACGAGCCCATCTCAGCTCTCGGTCTGTGTGACCAACTCCCGGCATGGGGAGCCCTGCTTTTTCCTGCTGGGCCATTCTGACAGCATTCGGTGGGTACTGGCTGAGCGCAGGGGCACAGCTTTCCCACCTGCAGCCGGGAATTCCAGCTGGGATGGAGGGAGGGAGGGCGACTGAGCTGGAGAGAGGTGGAGGAAAGCTGGCAGAGGGGAGAAGAAGGGTGAGGTGGGTAGAAGGTGAGCAAGACAAAGACAACAGGGGAGAGCGAGTGGGAGGGAGAAGAGTGAGGCAGGAAGAGAAGGCAAGAGATGCAGAGGAGCAAGGCCAGAAGGAAAATGAGGAAGAAGATGGGGAGGGAAGGAGAGAGAGCAAGGGAGACGGGGAGAGTCCGAGAGAGGGAAGGAGAGGGGGTAGTGAGAGGGAGAGAAGCGAAATTGGTGGGGGAGTGGGGGGGGAAGAGAGAGTGCGAGCATGTGAGGCGGGGAGAGAGGTAGTAAGGATGGCAGGGAGGGAGGGACAGAGAGAACGAGGCAGAGAGAGAAGGGGAGAGAGGTAGCAAGAATGGGAGTGAGGGAGGGAGAGAGAGAGAGCAGGTGAGGCAGAGAGAGAAGGGGAGAGAGTTAGCGAGAATGAGAGTGAGGGAGGGAGAGTGAGGGAGGGAGAGAGAGCATGTGAGGCAAAGAGAGAAGGGGAGAGAGGGAGACAGCGAAGGGGGTGATGGGGAGATTACGGGGAGTAACGGGTGGGGAAGAGGGGAAGTGTGAGCGTAGCCCTGCGAGGGGGTGGGAGGGCGAGGGTACGAGTGGATGAGGGCAGAGAGTGAGGGAGAGACAGTGAGTGGGTGAGATGAGGAGTGTGAGGAAGAGAGGGACAGAGTGAGGGAGAGGAGAAACGGAGAGTGGAAGAGGAATGGAACGGGGTGGGGTTGGAGAGTGAGGTGAGGGAGCAAAGGGGACTGCTGTGGAGGGGGGAAAGCATAAGTGGTAGGGCATAGGGAGTGAGCGGGAAGGAGGTAGGCAGGGCGAAGGGAGAAGGGAGAGTGAGAGAGAGAGAGGTGGGGCCAGAGCGAGGGGAGAGACTGAGCAAGGCAGAGAGAGAGGAGACGAGGGAGTGGGGCAGCCAGAGTGGGAGTGTAGGGGGAATGGAAAGAGGGGGACAGAGCGAGGCAGGACCTAGTGAGGGAGAAGGGAGGAGAGTGAGGGGGGGGGGAAGGGGGGGGGGGGGAGACAAGAGAGGGCAATGGGGAGAGCGACAGGGAGGGGTAAAGCAAGTGAGGCAGAGAGAGAGGGAGAGGGCGACAGAAAGACAGGAAGGAGAGAGGGGTGAGATGGAAGGAGGGCAGGCCTTACACATTTCATTGGCAGGGCCCAGGGGAGTGTTGCCAAGCAAAGACACCTAGGGAAGCAGGTGTGTAGTTCCTTGAAAGTGGAGTCGCAGGTAGTCAGGGCGGTGAAAGAAGACTTTTAACAGGCTTACCTTTGTTGGTCAGAGCATTGAGTATAGGAGTTGGAATGTCATATTGCAGCACATCGATGAGGACGGTATTAGAATACTGTGTCCAGTTCTGGTCACCCTTCTATAGGAAGGACATTAAACTCGGAAAAGATGCAGAAAAGATTTACAAGGATGTCGCCGGGTCTGGAGGATTGGAACTATAGGGAGAAGCCGAATAGGCTGGGGCGTTCCTGCTTGGAGGACAGGAGGCTGAGGGGTGACCTTATTAGAGGTTTATAAAATTGTGAGGGTCTCGGATAGGCTGAATGGCCAGGCTGTTCCCCACCCAGGCTGGGGGAGGGTATAGATTTAGAGGGCATAGGTTTAAGATGAGAGGGGAAAGATTTAAGATGGGCCTGAGGGGGAATCTTTTTCACACAGGAGGTGGAACAAGCTGCCAGAGGTTGGTACCATGGCTAGGTTTGAAAGGCATCTGGGTGGGTACTTGAATAGGAAGGGTTTAGAGGGATATGGGCCAAATGCTGGCAAACAGGATGAGGTCAGACTCGGGTCTGTGGTCGGCGCGGACGGGTTGATCGAAGGGTCTGTTTCTGTGCTGTATCCTCTATAACTGATGTCCTCTTGAATGGCCTCCTCCTGTACTGTAACCGTTCTGTGATTCTGAGTGAGCTGTGTCTGTGGGAGAGGGATCTGGTTCGTGGAACAAAGGGCTTTGATCACTGTGCATTAAAATCCTGGAGGAGCTGGGACCCTGGCCAGTGCCAGATTGGCAGTAGAACGGTGCTGAGCTGGTTAACCACTGTGCCTGTTTCAGTATTGACAAAATTATTGCTGTGTTGCTGTGGCAACGGACTCAGTCAAAGCCAGGGAGGGGTGATGTGTGAACCATCTGTAACCAACAAAACATAAAATCAACCTACAACAGGTTCATCCCACAGTGTCACTCCCAAACTCAATCCAAAACTTAATTCCACTGCCTCACTGTCTCTCCCCATGGCCCTGTATTCATCCCCAAACTAATCCCAGTGCACCGTGCTCTCCCCGTAGCCCTGTATCGATCCCCAAACTAATCCCACTGCCCCGCTGTCTCCCCATAGCCCTGTATCCATCCCCAAACTAATCCTCTTCTATTTGTGATTTTTGTAAATGATTTAGATGAAGGAGTGGAAGGGTGGATTAGCAAGTTCGCGGACGATACGAAGGTGGTTCGCGTTGTGGACAGTGCGGAGGGCTGTTCTAGGTTACAAAGGGACATTGATAGAATGCAGAGCTGGGCTGAGAAGTGGCAGATGGAGTTTAACCCTGAAAAGTGTGAGGTGATTCATTTTGGAAGGACAAACTTGAAAGCAGAATACAGGGTTAACGGAAAGATTCTTGGCAGTGTGGAGGAGCAGAGGGATCTTGGGGTTCATGTTCACAGTTCCCTGAAAACTGCCACCCAGGTGGATAGAGTTGTTAAGAAGGCGTATGGTGTGTTAACTTTCATTAATAGAGGGATTGATTTCCAGAGCCATGAAGTTATGCTCCAGCTATACAAAAACCTGGTTCGGCCACATCTGGAGTATTGCGTCCAGTTCTGGTCACCTCATTATAGGAAAGATGTGGAGGTGTTGGAAAAGGTGCAGAGGAGATTTACCAGGATGTTGCCTGGAATGGAGGGAAGGTCTTACGAGGAAAGGTTGAGAGAGCTAGGGCTTTTCTCTTTAGAACGATGAAGGATGAGAGGTGACTTGATAGAGAGACAAAATGATGACAGGTATAGATAGAGTGGACAGCCAGAGACTTTTTCATAGGGTGGAGGTAGCTATTACGAGGGGGCATAGTTTTAAAGTGAGTGGAAGTAGATATAGGGGAGACGTCAGAGGTAGGTTCTTTACTCAGAGCGTAGTCGGGGCGTGGAATGCATTCCCGGAGAGGGTAGTGGAATCGGCCTCATTAGGGGCATTTAAGCAGCTATTAGATAGGCATATGGATGATAGTATAAGGTAGGGGTGGAAGTTAGATAGACCTTAGGATTAGGGTAAAAGTTCGGCACAACATCGTGGGCTGAAGGGCCTGTACTGTGCTGTACTGTTCTATGTTCTAATCCCATTGCCCCGCTTTCTTCCCCCAGCCCTGCATCCATCCCCAAACTAATCCCACTGCCCTGCTCTCTCTCCCCATAGCCCTGTATTGCTCCCCAAACCAATCCCACTGCCCCGCTCTCTCCCCATAGCCCTGTATCGATCCCCAAACCAATCCCACTGCCCCGCTCTCTCCCCATATCCCTGTGAAGCTCGATACTGGGATGGTCCTTGTTCCTGCTGCTGTTTAGCACCACATTGGGTGCTGTGTTTGCACAATGAGTTACATTAATCACTGAACACTCCAGCTGGTGGGTCCTTTGAGGCTTGTTCGGACAGTGACGTCTCTCAGCCAAACGCCCTGGAATTTGCCGGGACAGATACTTGGAATGTAATGAATATAGTTATAACCTGAAAAGAATGTCTTTTGAACTGAAAGAAAAGCAGCTTCGACTCTGCCCCCGTCAAACACTCCGAGGGACAGCACGGGGTTAGATACAAAGTAAAGCTCCCTCTACACTGTTCCTCCCATCAAACCCTCTCAGGACAGGGACAGCACGGGGTTAGAAACAAAGTAAAGCTGTTTATACACTGCCTCCATAAAACACTGCCAAGACAGGGACAGCTCTGAGGGCATGTGTTGTCGAATTCGCCCTGAACCCCCCTCCTAAACTCTGTGATCTGTCGCCTCAGGTTCTGATTGTAAAGTGAGATCTCTGTATCCCCTCAGGTCCTGACGCTGTAAGTAGGCCAGACCTTGGAGAAGTCACTGTGGTTCCAGTCAGGCAGGAGCACCCTGCCCGAGGTGCTGCGCGGGGCCAGGCCAGGCCTCAGTCGCACCATCCACGTGCTTTACTCTCCTCTGGCCCAGAACATCCGACGACGAGACAGGGGAGACTGTCCAAAGGCCAGTCCCAAGCTGCCGATGCCCGGCCTGTTGCCGGTAGTGCCCGGGGACACCGGAGGAACCGCAGGAACCAACAAGGTGATGATAGCGGGCCTGAAACCGACCTCAGGCCTCGGTCCCGGGCTCTGCGTGATCACTCCAGGCAGCAGTGAGCCCTCGGGTCTAGGGCCGATAATATCTCGGAGCCCACCCAATCCCAGGCTCCCCTGGACTGCTCTGCACCTGGTGCTTTAGGTGAATTAAAGGCCCAAATCCCCTCTGGCTACACTAGGCCTGAGGCTCTCCTTGACTCGAGTCCCAATGTTCCAGTTGAGTCCAGGTTCCATTCTCTCCCTCGCTACTCTAGGCCTCGGGCTCTCCTCGAATCTAGGCCCGATGCTCCGGTTGAGTCCAGGGTCCAGACTCTCCCGAGCTACCGTAAACCCCAGGCTCTTGGCAACAGCAGGCCCCTGTCTGAGGAGAGCACGGAGACCGATTCAGACAGCAGGGAGACGGATTGGGAGGAGGATACAGCCTCCTCTTCTCCAGAGCTGCCAACCCTCGGCAGCTTCGATGAGCAGAGGCAGTTGAGTTCCATGATCGGGAGGGGTCTAAATCTCAGTCGGGGGCCCCTACCGCCAGGCTCGGGCACTGCAGAGAGGGAGTACTGTGTCCACTGCGGCAGCCAGAGGGGGACAAAGGACAGCAAGCGAGGCAGACTGTGGGGGCTGCTCTCTCCAGGGCCCTGGCTTGTGCCAGAAGAGGAAAAGCTCCTCGGAATATTAGGGAGGTAGTGTCCAAGGGGCAGGTTGCAGCTGGCCGGGATGGGCAGGAAATGGTCAGGTGAGAGGTGATGCCCCAAGTGGCGGACCAGCCACCCCTGCTGGAAGTGTATTATAATCAGGGAAAGACTGCTGCTTATGGGGGACAAGTGTCAGCATCGCGCCGTCGGAGGGTCAGGGGTGACGGAGCGGGCGCCATCGGAGGGTCAGGGCCGAGGGGAGCGGGCGCCGTCGGAGGGTCAGGGCCGAGGGGAGCGGGCGCCGTCAGAGGGTCAGGGCCGAGGGAGCTGGCGCTCTCAGAGATGCTGCGATTCAGGAGGAGACATTAAAACCAATGCCCCCTGTGCCTTCTGAGCTGGGCACCGCAGATCCCAGTGCCCCCCCACCCCGGTGAGAGGAGCGAGTTCTCCAAATCCCTTAACCCAGATGTTTGAACAGTCGGTGCTGAGTGTCCCAGGAGCCTCTTCGCCGATTGTGGGATTGTGCTGTGCGCCGATCTGCTGCTCTGTTTCCTGCGCCCAGCGGAACTGTGCTGTGTTAAAAATGCACTTGATGTCTATCCCCGCTGGCCTGCCCTGAGACGGGAGCAGGCGCTACAGAGATGCAGAGCTTGGAAGTTGAATGTACGTCCATTTCCACAAAGAGTGAATATTTTAATGAAATTTTAATCATCTTGAGAATATATGTGGACATTGAATAAAGACTCAGTGACACAAGCCAATGCCAGTTCTCATCATTTCTGCCTGTCACTGTACATATAACGCTGGTCCATGTCTGACTTGTGTTTGAGGCAACTGCTGTCATCCTGAAATCGAGCCCCATTAATGCCGGAGTTGTAACAAATGTTGGAAGATTTTTTTTTGTAATGAGGTGCGAACTGTACCCCACTTTCAGATCAAAGGAGGTAGAAAGCACAGAATAGGTCTCTGCACACAACGAGAAATGATTTCATTGTGTAAAAGGAACGAGAGGTTTTTCAGGGTCATGGGGCGGGCTGGACAGAGAGAAAAGCTTCCTGTTCCTTAAAAGGGACAAAGAGGGGTGTGGATTTAAAATGATGTGCAAGGGGTGAAGTCAGCTGAACTTCTGCCCCCAGTGAGTGGTTCGGGTCTGGGATGCACCACCTGGAAATGTGGTGGAGCAATGTTCAATTGAAGCATTCAAGAGAGACATTGGATGGCTGTTTGTGTAGAAGAGGTGAGAGGGGATGTGGAAAATGCAGGAGATTGGCACTAGAGAAGAGAACTAGTGCAGCCACTGATGGACCAAATGGCCGCCTCCTGCACTCTAATGACTCTGTGATTCTCTGAGGTAGCTACAAGTCAACAGGAATGAGCCACTGGCACATAACCGTCCTAACTAAAACACCGATCTCCTTCCAAACACACACGCACAGTCTGTCTCTCTAACGGCACGTGGATCATTGACAGAGGTGGAGAAACTTAAAAAAGTCAGTTCAGTGTCTTTGCTTGCCCATCATGATGTTGAGAAGATCCCTCGTTCATTGGTGGGACCTCTTGTTGGTCATTCATCTTCCTCCGCAAACTTCCACCGCAGTTTGCAACAGCACAGAGCAACTCCGAGATAGTTAAGAACTGCTGATGCTGAAGTCTGAGATAACACAGTGTGGGAGCTGGAGCAACGCAGCAGGCCAGGCAGCATCAGAGGAGTAGGAAAGCTGATGTTTTGGGTCGGGACCCTTCTTCCTGCTCCTCTGATGCTGCCTGACCTGCAGCGTTCCTCCAGCTCCACGCTGTGTTAGCTCAGAGCAACTGTTTCACTTGGAAAATGTCTCTGATTTATCGATTCGAAAGTATTGCTGGAAAGATAACACTTTTTTTTTCACCAGGGTCAGACTGAGATTTTACTGCAGAGAACAGGCGGCACCTGCTGGGGAGAGCAACAGCACACACTTCTGTGTATTTCTCTCTGTTTCCTGGCAGGTCGGAAATGGGAACAGGTCACAGTTACCCAAGAATGAGTTAGCTTCACTTGCAAACAGCTCTTCGCCTGCTGATAGTTTGTCCCTGGTGGGAACTCGGAGTCACAAAAAACTGAGTTCACCGTAGGCATCAAGCTCGTTGCTGTGAAATGATACAGCCATCCTGATAAATCCCTGTTTTTACAATCGTCCTTCCTCTCGCAATGTACAAGACACGCAATGGAGCTGCTTCTCTCTATTCCCAGTCATGAGATAACTGGTGTCTGTCTGAGGACATTTCTCTCACTCCTAATCCCTCCCCTCTTCCCTACCCCTTCTGTTAAGCTTGTATCTCCCAATTTGTGGATTATATAGCAAGTAACAGACAGAGCTAAGCGATCCCACAGCTAGCAGATCGGATCTAGGCTCTGCAGTTGTGAATCGTGGTGGATAATAAAACAATTGTGCAAGGTTCTGCTCGTTGCGTAGGGAGGAGATGACTCACCAGGATGTGGCCTGCAATGGAGCAGTTCAGCAAAGGAG
Source organism: Rhincodon typus (assembly GCF_021869965.1). Taxonomy (NCBI): domain Eukaryota; kingdom Metazoa; phylum Chordata; class Chondrichthyes; order Orectolobiformes; family Rhincodontidae; genus Rhincodon; species Rhincodon typus. The sequence continues at coordinate 2,158,583 of NC_063375.1, forward strand.
AGAGACTTAGTGCTGTTTTCCTTAGAGCAGAGAAGGCCGAGAGGAGACCTGATTGGGGTTTACACAGTTCTGAGAGGAATGGGCAAAGTACAGAGTCATAGAGCACGGAAACAGACCCTTCAGTCCAACTCGTCCATGCTGACCACATTTTCCAAACTAAACCAGCCCTATCGGCCTGCGCTTGGCCCATGTCCCTCCAAATGTTTCCTATTTATGAATTTATGCAAGTGTCTTTTGAACGTTGTAACTGAACCCACTTCCACCACTTCCTCTGGCAGTTCATTCCCGAAACCACTCTTTGGGGAAAAGAAAAGTTGTGGGATTAGATGTAGATTGATACAGGGCTATGGGGGGAGAGTGGGGCAGTGGGATTAGTTTGGAGATTGATACAGGACTATGGGGAGAGCGCGGGACGGTGGGATTAGTTTGGGGATTGATACAGGGCTATGGGGAGAGCGGGACTCTGGGATTAATTTGGGCTGAATAAAATCCTAAAGAACTGCGTGTGCTGTAAATCAGGAATAAAAACAAAGTTGCTGGAAAAGCTCAGTAGGTCTGGCAGCATCTGTGAAGAAAAAATGAGAGTTAACGTTTTTGGTCCAGTGTCTCTTCCTCAGAAATAAAGGACAACAGGGTGTAGAGCTGGATGAACACAGCAGGCCAAGCAGCATCAGAGGAGCAGGAAAGCTGATGTTTCGAGCCTAGACCCTTCTTCAGAAAACAAGGTTCTTCCTCAGAACTTAGTTTGTGGATTGAATACAGGACTATGGGAGAGAGCGAAGCTATGGGATTAGTTTGGGGATTGATACAGGGCAATGGGGAGAGAGCGGGCCAGTGGGATTAGTTTGGGAATTAATAAAGGGCTGTGGGGATAGAGCAGGGTAAGTGGGATTAGTTTGGGGATAGATACAGGGCTATGGGGAGAGAGCGGGGCAGGGAGATTAATTTGGGGATTAATACCGGGGTATGGGAAGAGAGCTGGGCAGTGGGATTAGTTTGGAATTTGATACTGGACAATGGCAGGGGGGAGAGCGGGATAGTGGGACTAATTTGGGGATTTATACAGCGGTCACTGAGACTAAACTCCAGCCCTGCAGTGTATTAGAGTTTCGCCAGTAATTTCTGTTTGTATTCTCACTGCATTAGAGCGTGAATGAAAGTATATTGGGGAATTAATCAGAATTAAAATAAAAGCTCTTGAATACTGTGTCTGGTTCTGGTCGCCCAGTTATAGGAAGGATAGTATTAAGATGGAGAGAGCTCAAGAGATTTTTCAGAAGTTTTGAGTTATAAAGAAAGGCAGGATAGCTGGGCTTTTTTTTCACTGGAGCAGAGGAGATTGAGGAGCAACTTTATACAGGTTTATAAAATCATGAGGGGTAACGATAGAGTTAATCGCAGGTGTCTTTTCCTTAGGAAGGGGGCTTTCGAGACTTGGGGACACATTTTTGATGTGAGAGAGTCAGGAGAGTTTCTAAAAAAGAGGGTGTGGAATGGACTTCTGGAGGATGTGGGCACAGTTACAGGGCTTAAAAGACACTTAGATAAGTCCATAAATAGCAAAGGTTTGGAGGGATATGGGCCAGGAACAGGCAGGCGGGACTAGTTTAGTTTGGGATTATGTTCGGTCTGTTTCTGTGCGGTACGAGAGTGGGAGAGAGAGAGAGTGACTAATTTCTGAGGGAGAGAACGAGAATTGATTTGAAGAGCAGGTAGCAGTTGAGAGAGAGGGGAAGGAAACAAACTGTGAGGCTGCACTTCCCGTTGAACGAACCCTCCCTCTTTTGGAGAGAGGAAATTGTTGTGGCTGAAGAAGACAAGGGCTCTGAGGGAGGGCTGCGGGAGAGAGCAGAGAAGGCAAGCCGCTGTCCCAGAAGAAATGTCCAGTGAGGACCAGCATGACGCTGTCGCGGAAGGTGACGGGCTCTTCAGTCGTTTTCAGGCATATGCTCGCACCAGGAAAGGCATGGTTTTACTCGGCGAGGTGGTAAGTGAAACTTACAGGAGGGTGCCCAGGGCACGCCCGTCCTCTGACAGCAGGCTAACTGTTCTCCACACACACAACGCTCTCTCTGTTTGTCTGTCTGTAGGGCGGAGTTCACGAACCCGCAGACTAGGGATGGAGCTCCTGCTTGCGGGCTCAGTCTGACTGTTATCCGGTCTCTCTCAATCTCTCTCTGGGTCCTTCTGCATGGTTTTCTCTCTCTGTCTCTCACTGTCTGTGTGTCTCGTCTCCCCTGCCCTGCCCTCTCTTTCTCTTCCTTCCCTCTCTTTTTCTTCCCTTTCCCCCGTTCTCTCTCTTTCTCTCTCTCTGTCTCTTCCCTCCCTTTCTCCCCTTCTCTCTCTTTCTGTCACTCCGCCTCCTTCTGTGAACACAGCTGTGCCCTGGCACACATTAACATGGCCATGGATAATGTCACGACTCTCTGTTAGCTATTAATAGCTGATACTCTCCAGCTCGGCTGCAAGTGGAAACTCGATTTCTGCTCACAGATTTCAGCGGCCCCAGGCCCTCTGCAGCTCTGAGACAGAACAGGGGCCTTCATTCAGTTGTGCTCACTCTGCTCCACCTGGCAACAGTGCCATCGCTGTGGCATGAACACCCGCACTCCTCACCCGCCTCACACACTTTCCCCCCCACACCCTCTCTCAACCCCAACACGCCCTCACCCACCCCCTCATCCTGTTTCCCCTCACACCCTCTCAAACCCCCAACATGCCCTCCCCCACACTCCCTCACCCACCCTGTCACCCTGTTCCCCCTCAC
>NC_063375.1:2161359-2162019 GCF_021869965.1 Rhincodon typus
CTGTTTCCCCTCACACCCTCTCACACCCCCAAAACGCCCTCCCCCACCCTCCCCCCCCCCTCTTCCCCTCACACCCTCTCCCACACACCATCTCTCACCCCCAACATGACCTCCCCCACACTCCCTCACCCACCCCGTCACCCTGTTCCCCCTCACACCCTCTCTCACCCCGTTCCCCCTCACACCCTCTCTCACCCCCAACACGCCCTCCTACACCCCCTTGCCCCTCTCAATCCCCAATCCCACACCCCCTCTCCCTACTCTCACTCCCTTCCTCCTCCCCCAGCCCCGTCCCTGCCTTCCTCTCTGTTACCCCTCTCTGTCTCAGTCCTTCTTTCTAATTCCCTTTGCTTCACCATCACTTTCGCTCCCCGTCTCTCGCTATTATACTGTCTCTCTTTCCGTTACCATCTCTCTCCGCCTCTGTCTCATTCTTTATCCATCTCTATCCCTCTCTCTGTCTCTCTATATCTGTCTCTCTGTCTTTCTATCTCAGCGTCTCTCTCTGTCTCTCCTTCTCTCTATCTCTGTCTCTATCTCTCTCTCTATCTTTCTATCTCTGTCTCACTCTTTATCCATCTCTGTCTCTCTCTCCATCTTTCTCTCTCGTCTGTCTGTCTCTGTCTTTCTCTCTCTGTCTATCTCACTTTCTGTCTCTGT
>NC_063375.1:2162768-2163226 GCF_021869965.1 Rhincodon typus
CAACACGCCCTCCTACACCCCCTTGCCCCTCTCAATCCCCAATCCCACACCCCCTCTCCCTACTCTCACTCCCTTCCTCCTCCCCCAGCCCCGTCCCTGCCTTCCTCTCTGTTACCCCTCTCTGTCTCAGTCCTTCTTTCTAATTCCCTTTGCTTCACCATCACTTTCGCTCCCCGTCTCTCGCTATTATACTGTCTCTCTTTCCGTTACCATCTCTCTCCGCCTCTGTCTCATTCTTTATCCATCTCTATCCCTCTCTCTGTCTCTCTATATCTGTCTCTCTGTCTTTCTATCTCAGCGTCTCTCTCTGTCTCTCCTTCTCTCTATCTCTGTCTCTATCTCTCTCTCTATCTATCTCTGTCTCACTCTTTATCCATCTCTGTCTCTCTCTCCATCTTTCTCTCTCGTCTGTCTGTCTCTGTCTTTCTCTCTCTGTCTATCTCACTTTCTGTCTCTGT
>NC_063375.1:2163236-2169585 GCF_021869965.1 Rhincodon typus
TCTCTCTGTCTATCTCACTTTCTGTCTCTGTCTTTCTCTCTCTGTCTCATTCTTTATCCATCTCTGTCTGTCTGTCTCTGTCTGTCTGTCTGTTTGTCTGTCTGTAATTGCTCTATCACTCTTTCCATCTCTCCCTATCTCTCTGTCTCGTACTCTCAATTTTTCAAGCTCTCGGTTTGAGGTTCCCTCTCGCTCTGCAGTTCCGTACGTCCGCGCACTCCCTCGCTCGCCCCGTCTGGTCAATGGCCAGACTCCAGCCGGTATCTGCCCAAAGGCCAGGGGTTCACAAATTCAGCTGTGGGTTGCTGGCGAACATGCAGTAGGGGATTGTGGGGTCTGTTGGTGCCAATGACACACATCAGACCAAGAAAGAGAGAGGGCATGAGGTGCCAGGTATACAGGTCTTATCGTCGGACTATTAATCCAGAGACCCAGCTCACGTTCTGAGATAACAAGGTGTAGAGCTGGATGAACACAGCAGGCCAAGCAGCATCATAGGAGCAGGAAGGCTGACGTTTCGGGCCTAGACCCTTCTTCAGAAATGGGGGAGGGGAAGAGTGTTCTGAAATAAATAGGGAGAGAGGGGGAGGTGGATAGAGGAGAAGATAGGTGGAGAGGAAACAGACAGGTCGAAGAGGCGGGGATGGAGCCAGTAAAGGTGAGTGTAGGTGGGGAGTTAGGGAGGACGGACAGGTCAAGGGGGCGGGATGAGGTTAGTAGGTAGGAGATGGGGGTGGGCCTACTAACCTCATCCCACCCCCCTGACCTGCCCTTCCTCCCTGGACTGACCTATCTCCTCCCTAACACCCCACCTACACTCACCTTTACTGGCCCCATCCCCGCCTCTTTGACCTGTCTGTTTCCTCTCCACCTATCTTCTCCTCTATCCACCTCCCCCTCTCTCCCTATTTATTTCAGAATCCCCTTCCCCTCCCCCACTTCTGAAGAAGGGTCTAGACCCGAAACGTCAGCTTTCCTGCTCCTCTGATGCTGCTTGGCCTGCTGTGTTCATCCAGCTCTACACCTTGTTATCTCAGATTCTCCAGCATCTGCAATTCCTGCTATCTCTCACGTTCTGAGGACCTGGGTTTGAATCCCATTACGGCAGATGGCGGAATTTGACTTCAATGTAAACAGAAAGCCTGGAATTAAGGGTCTAATGACTGATGGACGATTGTCGGGGGTGGAAAATCCCATCCGGTTCGCTAATGCCCTTCAGGGAAGGAAGCTGCCATCCTTACCAGGTCTGGCCTACACGCGACTCCAGACCCACACAGCAAAGCAGCTGACTTTTAACTGCCATTTGGAATTGGCAATAAATGCGGGCCCAGGCGCCTTCATCCCGTGATTGAATGAAACGAAAAGGTGCTACATTCATCGTGTAAGGCCCGAATATCTGGATAATTATGTCAGCCACGCGTAAATTGGCAACATCACATTGGAGCAGGAGATGGTGGTTGACCCTGTTTATAGCTTTCCTTCGCTGTACCCTTGGATGCCTTCAGGCCTAACAACCCCTAGCGCTCACTCGACATTTTAGGCCCGACCGCTTTCTGTGGACAGAGAATCCCACAAGTTCCCCACGAGATATTTCTCCCCCCATCTCCATCAGACTGTGACTCCCCGGTTGCTGGGAATATCTTCCTGCTTTTACTCTATCGAGTCCTGTTAGAATTTAATAGGTTTCTATCAGATCGCACCCCACCCTACCCCCTCGTTCTTCTGAACTCCAGTGAATTTAGATTTAGATTTTCATTGTACGCAAGTACAGAAGGGCAACGAGAAGTCTACAATGTTGCCTCAGCATGGTGACTCAGTGGTTAGCACTGCTGCCTCACAGCATGGGTTCGAATCCAGCCCCTGGCGCCTGTCTGTGTGGACTTTGCAAATATCATTCCCCCTCCCCCGCAACCAACATCTGCCCTCCGGATGCTCTGGTTTCCTCCAACAGTCCAAAGACGTGCAGGTTAGGGTGGATTGGCCGTGCTAAATTGTCCCGTAGTGCCCAGGGATGTGTGGGTTAGAGTGAGATTGTTCACTGACAAGGCCCAGCATTTATTGCCCATCCCTAACTTGCCTCTGGGCAATTATGAGGCAACCACATTGCTGTGTGCGTCTACATGTAGGCCAGACCAGATAAGGATAGCAGTTTCCTTCCCAATTGGTGAACCAGATGTGTTTTTCCCTGACAATGGATTCACGGTCATCATTAGACTCTTGATATTTTTATTGAGTTCAAATTCCACCATCTGCCGTGGCGGGATTTGAACCCGGGTCCCCAGGACATTACCTGGGGTCTCTGGGTTGACAGCCCAGCGATAATACCACTAGGCCATTTTGCCTCCCCCTGAGGTCAAGGCTTGAGTACGGTGTGCACTTCTGCTCCCCTCACTGAAGGACGTAGCTCACAGGACGCTCTACAGGTTAGATCTTAGAGGTTCATTGGCTGGCAAGTGGGGACTGGTTGAGTTTGAGAAACTCTAAGGACGAGTTGCACCGAAGGGTCTGTTTCCGTAATTATGACTGAGTGGTTTGTCTAATTTGGAAGGGAAATGGACAGGCTTTTCTGTTTTCTCCTCCACCCCACCCACTCCTTCCCTCCACCTCTGACGTTTTTTGACTTTGGAGCTCCCTGCAGAGAAGTAGTGGGGGGCTTTGGATATTTTTTAAGGCAGAGAAAAGACAAATTCTTGTTCGGAAAGGGGATAGACAAAAGGGGCACTGGGGAGAAAAGATCTCAGCTGCGTTCTTGTTAAACAGTTGGAAAAGGACCAGAAGTGTGCGCTCTCCTGAGAAAGAGTAGCCCATTTTGATTCCCTCCTCCCAGCCGAATTTCCACATTGTTCAAACAAACTGTCAGCGGTTTTTATAAAAGCGACATATCCCTGATGTTATCAGTGTGCACAGGCACACACACGACACACACGCACTGATAGTTCCTCCTGCAGCCCTTTTTGTACGTGCTGTTTTTCCCAGTTACCAATCTCTCACCGGATCTGGTCAAAATGACCGAGGTTCGGCCTAGTTTTCCCAGGCGGACAATGGGTTTGTCCGTCAGAGCGATCATGACACAACTCCTCCGCTTCGTGCACAAATCTATGATGTTTCCGCGCGGCCGGATGCCACTAACACAAGAGCGAGGGCATGGCTGTAGTTAGTGCCGCTGCCTCAAGACACCAGGGACCCGGGTTCGATTCCACCCTTTGGGCGTGACTGTGTCTGTGTGGGAGTTTGCACGTTCTCCCCCCACCCCCGTGTCTGCGTGGGTTTCCCTCCGGGTGCTCCGGTTCCCTCCCACAGTTCAAAGATGTGCGGGTTAGGGTGGATTGGCTGTGCTAAATCGTCCCGTAGTGCCCAGGGATGTGCGGGTTAGGGTGGATTGGCCGTGCTAAATTGTCCCGTAGTGCCGAGGGATGTGCGGGTTAGGGTGGATTGGCCGTGCTAAATTGTCCCGTAGTGCCCAGGGATGTACGGGTTAGGGTGGGATTGGCCGTGATAAATTGTCTGTCAGGGCTTTGACAGAAACCCACAGAATGCTAAAAGGGGCCAGGTAAATGCAGGGGAGGTTTGCCCTTCGGATGATCAGCCAGGACACAATGGGCTGAACGGTCTCCTTCCACACTGAGTTGAGGTGAAACAAGGGAAGGGGGTGGGATTGTCTGCCACAGAGGGGGCGGCAGAGTGTTAAATGTTTGCAAGAAGGAGTTGGACATAGTTGTTGGGACAAAAAGGGGATGGAAGGGGACGGGCGAGAGAGTTGGATGGTCAGCGATGAACGGTCCAGCAGACGCAAAGCGCTGAATGGCCATCTCCTGTTGCTGCTTTCTGAGTATACAGTTGCTTCCAGTTAGTGCAAACAAGACAGGAAACGGCCTGCAAGGAAACAAACCAGTCAGAACTCTGAGGGCTATGCAAACCATCTCAGGATGTAGCAGTCAGGGGAGCAATGGCTGTTTCAGGACCTAAAGGAGAGAACAGCTCACCTGTACCGGTCTCTGTCCCTCAATGGCATTTAGTTTTTGTCCCTTTTTCCAAAACGCGAATCACCAAGCAACCTGTGGAAAACAATCAACCCTGACCCTCCGACAGCACCCCACTCCCTCGGCACCAACCCTCCGACGGCACCCGCTCCCTCGGCGCCGACCCTCCAACAGTGCTTGCTCCCTCACACTCCTGTGCCCGCTCCCTCAACATCAACCCTCTGGTGCCTGCTCCCTTGGTGTCGACCCTCTGGCGCCCGGTCCCTTGGCCCCCACCCTCCGGTGCCCGCTCCCTCGGCGCCGACCCTCCAACAGTGCCTGCTCCCTCGGTGCCATCCCGCTGGCGCCCGCTCCCTCGGCGCCAGCCCTCCGATGGCACCCGCTCCCTCGGCGCTGACCCTTCGACAGTGCCTGCTCCCTCACACTCCGACAGTGCTCAGTTCTGCAGGATGTATCTTTAACACTGGACGTTGGGTGCTAGGTTGGTTTGGAGTTGAAATCTCCGACTCTCTGATGTTCATATGTGCCTCTTGGCCTGTCATCACCTGGACACTTTTCCCTCAGTGCCTCTCTGTCTGCTCTCTTCTGTCCCTCCATTCCCACCTCTCCGTCGCCCCTGTACTGGAAACCAGGCTGGCATGACAGCTGCTTAAATACCATGCCCTCCCCTAACACCGCCCCCCTCCCCCCCCCAACACACCCCAGTTCCTCGTATTCCCCCAGAGAGTGGAACAGAGAGAGAGGCACAGGGAGAGAGGTGGCAGCACGGGGCATAGTAGAGCGGGACGGGGAGCAGGAGGGAGAGATATGGAAGGAGGCTGGGAGAGGGAGGATGGGAGTAGAGAGACGGTGTTGGGGCTGGGGGTTGGGAGAGGGAGGTGGGAGTAGAGAGACGGTGTTGGGGCTGGGGGTTGGGAGAGGGAGGGGGGAGTAGAGAGACGGTGTTGGGGCTGGGGGTTGGGAGAGGGAGAGAGACGGTGTTGGGGCTGGGGGTAGGGAGTGGGAGAGAGACGGATAGTCTCTCTGTCCCTGCCCCTGCCTTTCTCTCTCACTATCCGCCTCTCTCTGTCTGTCTTTCTCTGTTTGTCTCTGTCTCTCTCTTTCTCCTCCATCTCCCCCATTCCCTTCTTTTTTCCCGTCTCCCACCCCTCCCTTTCCCCTCCTCCATCCCCTCTGTCACTCCTCCTCTGCCTCTTGCTCTCTCTCTCTCTCTCTCTCTCTCCGCCCCCCCGCCTCTCTCTCTCCTGACCCTGTGCGACGTTGAGCCAGTTGGCTTATTGTGGGATCTTGCTGACCACGGTTGCCGGAGCGCGGGGGTGTGGGTGAGGAGAGGGGGGCACGCTGTGCCCGTGTTTGGCAGCTGGCATCTTCCACCCCTTCCACCCTGCCCCCAACCCCCTCAGTGTCAGGGAAGTGTGTGGAATGGCAGGATTCCAGGCAGTGGGCACTGGGCTCTGAATGGTAGCTTTGTGTCTGTGGGAGAGGCTGGTAGAGAGGGAGATTTTTCCTCAGAAGCTCCCTAAACCATGTACACAGAGCTGTCAGCCTCATCACTACAACAAACATCAACATCTTTATCAGCGGAGAAGGGTGGCACACTGGCTCAGTGGTTGGCACTGCTGCCTCACAGTGCCAGGGACCCAGATTCAATTCCACCCTCGGGCAATGTCTGTGTGGAGTTTGCACGTTCTCCCCGTGTCTGTGTGGGCACCCTCCGGGTGCTCTGGTTTCCTCCCACAGCCCAAAGATGTGCAGGTTATACTGGGCACTATGGGACACTGTATTGTCTCACAGTGCCCAGGGAGCTATACCCTTAGCCTCTCTCCCCCCTCATCTACCACCGAAAGGGGTTTCTCCAATTGCCCTCCCACAAAGCTGAAACCATTGGCCTCTTCTCCCTGCAGGCTGGAGCCCCCTTGACCGAGGATGGCCAATCACACAGGTTTAGTGAGGGCCAAGTATTGGTTGGTTTGACGAGGCATCCTGTAGCCGAATAGCTGGCGGCCGGTGACATTCAGCGGGCGCCGGTGGGTGGAGCTGCATGAGGAGCGATGATACAGAGTGACGATGTCTCTCTCTTTGTTCCCCAACAGTTGCTGTGTCTCATTGCCTTCATTTGTTTCTGTTCCTCGCCGTACGGAGGCTATTCTGCTGCCCCCATCATTGAACTTGTCTTCAGCGTCATCTTCTTCGTCGTCTACATGAACAATTTCGATAAAACGCTGAGCGCCATTAACTGGGTCTGCACGGTAGGTCAATGCGAACTCCCCCTGCCCTCCCCTTTCTCCAAATCGCTCAGCCTGGCTAACAATCACACACACACTGTCACTGAGACTGACACTGACACACTAACGCGCACCCTGTCACTG
>NC_063375.1:2170033-2187675 GCF_021869965.1 Rhincodon typus
GTGTGTGTCTGTCTGTGTGTCTGCCTCTGTGCCCGTGTGTGTGTGTCAGTGTTAATTTCGATGCCACTCACAGTGACAGTACGGCTGTGAGCCTGTGTACAGCTGACAATGCTCCTCCAATCCCTTAAATGCCTTGTTCTGTTTCAGGATTTTTTCCGCTGTGTGATTGCAGTTGTTGTCCTCGCTGTTATTTCCATTATTGCTCTCATAAGCCATGACGGAGCTCGGATTGCTGCTGGGGTGAGTGTTTATCGCACTGATCTGGTCCGTGTTGTTTGGGGATCGAGATATTGTACAAGACAGGCAAAGCTTTAAACTAAGTGAACAGAAAGACTTTCAGTTTCATCAGAAATGTGAGAAGCCCCTCCTCCAACAGCGCCCGCTCTCTCGGCGCCGACCCTCCGACAGTGCCTGCTCCCCTCAGCGCCGACCCTCCGACAGTGCCCACTCCCCTCGGTACCGACCCTCCGACAGCGCCCGCTCCCTCTCGGTGCTGACCCTCCGACAGCGCTCACTCCCTCGACGCCGACCCTCGAATAGTGAGTGAGGGATTGCCTTGGTGAGTGCAAAAAACCTGGCTAAGTGTTTCTGTTACAATGGAATTTGTCTCTCCACATCTCGCTCCTCTCTATCATTCTTTATCGCTTTGTCTCGCCTCTATCACTCTACCTTTCTCTCTCTTGCCTTTTGTTTTCTCTTTCTCCATCGCCTCGGTCTTTCTGTCTCCCCGCTGCTCTTCCTCCCTCCATTTCTCTCTCCGTGTCTCTCACTCACTCACTCACTCTCTCTCCCTCTCCCTCTGCCTCTGTCGCTTGAGCCTGCCTTCTATTTCTCCGTCTGCCTCTCCCTCTCTCGCTCACAGTCTCTCCTCTCTGTTCCAGGTCTTTGGGCTATTTGCTGGCGCTCTCTTCGGCTATGATGCCTACCTGTTGTTCCCAAAAATAAAGGGGCGTCAGCACGCGCCAGCTCCCACAGGTGAGTTGGGCATAGTGGTTGCAGATTGCAGGGTGGCTGGGTGTAGGGGGTGGTGTGGGGGGTGGGGTATGCAAGCGTGGGTGAAGGGTTCCCAGCTACTGAGGTGTAGAGTTTCAGAACGGGGAGGGGATGCTGAAACTGCGATCAGGCTACAGTATTGTGTGTGCTGTTCTGTAATCCACGTTATAGTAGGAATGGGATAGCACTGGAGGGGTAGGGGGGTGGGATGCTGAGGAGATTTACCAGGACGTTGCCTCTGGGGCTGGAGAGATTTTTCAGGATGGGGTTGAAGAGTTTCAGTGATGTAGAGAGACCGGACAGACTGAGGCTGTTTTCCTTAGAGCTGAGAGGATTGAGGAGGGTGGGGGAAATGATGGAGATGTATGAAATTAAGAGGGGTGTCGGTGTGGTAAGGCAGGAAAAGACTTTTCCCTTTTCGGTGGAGTTTGAATGGCTGGGAGAACACAGATTGAAGGTGAAGGGAGCTGGAGGTTTCGAGGGAATGTGAGTTGAAGTGTTTTTTTCACCCAGACGGTGGTGGAAGGGGGTATCTGGAACCCGCTGCTTGTAAGGGTGGGAAGGGCAGAAACTCTCATCACGTTGAAGAAGGATTTAGATATGCACTTGCGCAGCCAAGGCATAGATGTGTATGGGCGAAGGGCTGGGAAATGGGAGTAGAGTAGATAGGTGGGTGTTTTGATGGGCCGAAGGGCCCTTTACTCTGTGCTGTAGATCTTTAAGACGACTGCCTTTTCCCATGGTATGTCACCTTGACCTCATTCTGCCCGGTCCTCTGCCCCTCTTCCCCCAACCCCCAACTCCTCCACCCTCCCCTTCAAGGGTCAGTTGTGATTAGGAGGACATGCTTAAGGGTCGATCGCTAGCAAAACTGGAATCAGTGGGTATCGGGGGGCAAACTCTCCGGTGGTTGGGGTCATACCTGGCACAGAGGAAGATGGTCATGGTTGTGGGAGGTCAGTCATCTCAGCTCCAGGCCATCTCTGCAGGAGTTCCTCAGGGTAGTGTCCTAAGCCCAACCGTCTTCAGCTGCTTCATCAATGACCTTCCCTCCATCGTAAGGTCAGAGGTGGGGGATGTTCGCTGATGATTGCACAATGTTCAGCACCATTCGTGACTCCTCAGGTACTGAAGCAGTCCATGTTCACATGCAACAAGATCTGGACAAGATCAAGGCTTGGGGCTGACAAGTGGCAAGTGACATTCGTGCCACACAAATGCCAGGCTATGCCCATCACCAATAAGAGACAATCTAACCACCGTCCCTAGACATTCAATGGTGTTACCATCACTGAATCCCCCACTATCAACATCATGAGGCTTACCATTGACCAAAAACTCAACTGGACTCACCACATAAACACAGCGGCTACAAGAGCAGGTCAGAAGCTGGGAATACTGAAAGGGTACACACCTCCTAACTCCTCAAAACCTGTCCCACCATCTACAGGGCACAAGTCAGGAGTGTGGGGGAATACTCCCCACTTGCCTGGATGGGTGCAGCCCCCAACAACATTCAAGAAGCTTGACACCATCCAGGACAAAGCAGCCCAATTGTTTGGCACTACATCCACAAGCATTCGCTCCCTCCACCACCGACGCTCAGTAGCAGCAGTGTATACTATCTACAAGATGCCCTGCAGAAATTCACCAAAGATCCTCAGACAGCACCTTCCAAACCCATGACCACTTCCATCTAGAAGGACAAGAGCAGCAGGTATATGGGAACGCCACCCCCTTCAAGTTCCCCTCCAAGACACTCACCATCCTGGCTTGGAAATATATCCCCGTTCCTTCAGTGTCGCTGGGTCACAATCCTGGAATTCCCTCCCTGAGGGTCGTTGTGGGTTAATCCACAGCAGGAGGACTGCAGCGGTTCAAGAAGGCAGCTCACCACCCCCACCTTCTCAAGGGAGCAAGTAGGGACGGGCACTGCCAGCGACGCCCACATCCGGGGAATGATCGAACTTGTAGGGGAGCGGCCAGCCCAGGGAACCAACCGCAACCCCACCCCCCCGCCCCAAAAGAGGGCGGAGGCTGGGCACTGTCAGCTGTGCTGCCAACTCCATGCGGCACCCCAAGGACCTCTGGCAAACTCACCAAAGCGGCAGCATGCAAGCCGGGTCGCCCATTGCGCCAAAAAAACCCCCCACTGAACGTGGCAGAGTCTGAAGGGAGCGGAGGTGCCGCCTTCCCGCCTCCCAGAAAGCTCGCCATCCCATTGGCCAACCAATGGGTCAAAGGCCCGGCGAGTCCAAACACCCGACCAGAGGCCGTGACCGGCAGTGGGTAGGGAGTCACCCACGCTGCCCTGCCTTACATTACTGCATTGTTATAGCCGCCCGCAGAAAGCGAAGGGCGCAAAAGTAGGGTCAACACCGTTGGAGTTTGGATCAGGGCATGCTTCAGGTGAAAGAGAAACACAGCCCAAGAGGTTGCGGCGGTGGAGGGAGTGTGGGGGGAAGAGAGATGGAGATATTTACGGAGGGAAGTCAGGAGAACAGGCTCCCCCACAGACAAATGAAGGCACTGCGATGGGAGGAATCGGAAGATACTGAAGAGGCTGACAGAGATAGGGAGGGGGTGTAGGGGGCTGGAGGGGGTGACAGAGATAGGGAGGGGGTGTAGGGGGCTGGGGGGGGGTGACAGAGATAGGGAGGGGGTGTAGGGGCTGGAGGTGTTGACAGAGATAGGGAGGGGGTGTAGGGGTCTGGGGCAGTGTTTGGGAGGGAAATTTAACGGTAAATTGATATCATTTTAAGCTGAGCTCCCTTGTCCTGGGGACGATCTCAATTTCATTGTGCCAGAGGAAGTTTTGCACCTTTTTGTGGCGTGGATGTGGACAGGCCAGGATTGGGATGTGCGAAGGTGTCCGCTGGTTCTGATTTGGCTTGTCCATCTGCTCCTGCCTTCGGGAAGTTTCTCACCTTTTTGTCCGTGCATTAACTTTCTCGTCTCTTTTTGTTTTCCCTCAGGTTCGGAGAACACCTAATGTGGCTGTTCGCCCAGGGAGTGGGGAGCGGGACAGGCGGCCGGGAATGCAGGAGCTGCCTCGAGATTCCCGTCACGGCTCCGAATGTGGAGGGACCCGTTCCCGTTGTCAGCTCACTGTCGCTCTCCCCGGTCTCGATCCCTCTTAGCCTGGTCCCCTTGGCAACCTGCACCCTAATCCCGATCCCTGTGTTAGCCTGGTTCCCATGGTGCCCTGGATCCCAATCCCGATCCCTGTGTTAGCCTGGTTCCCATGGTATCCTGTGTCCCAATCCCTCTTTTAGTCTGGCTCCCATAGCATCCTATATCCCAATCCCAATCCCCTCCAATTTGTTCCGATTCCATTCCCCTCCAATTTGTTTCCAATCCCAATGCCCTCTAATGTGTTCCCGTTCCCAATCCCAATCCCCTCCAATTTGTTCCCGTTCCTAATCCCCTCCAATTTGTTCCCATTCCCAATCCCAATTCCCTCCAATTCGTTCCCATTCCCAATCCTTCTCTATCTCCTGCTCAGTTTTACCCCCTCACGTCCATATTTCCCCCCCCCATTCTCTTTCCCCGCCACACTTACCTCTGTCCCCCCTACCCTTCTCTCTGCTTATGCCCCCCCCTTCTCGATGTGCCCTCATCCGTCATTCCTCCCTCGCCTTCTCCCTCCTCAGTTCCTACCCGTTCCTCGGTGCCTGTGCGCAGCCTGCCCTCCTGCACAGCCCTGGCAGTTGGGCCTAATGTTACTTGCAGCCTTCACATTGGAGTGACCTGTATGAAGTGCCACCTCCCCCTTTGCGAAACTGGGGCCCTTTCGTCTCATACTCCTCCCGAGATCATTTATTATTTCATTGAATATCTGATTTAAAACACTGCTTCTAATTTATATAAAAAGGGATCATTCAGGCAGAACTGGGGCCTAGTGGTTCAGGCTTGTTTTCCCACCTTGGCAACGGGAGATAAAAATTGGACCAGAGACTCCAGACTAATGGGGAGGAACCCAGCAGGAAATTTAGAAGAAAGATTTCAACACTTTTATTTTTGGGGGATTGTTGACTCGCAAAATATTGGCAATTATTGGGGGAAAGGGGTTAGCCAAACTTTAATGCATCAGGAGTCTTACTCTCCCTCTCTTCTTGCACACCAACACCCCCCATACACCCCGTCCAATTGAGCACAGGACTGGTTAGACGTTGGGATTGTATGTGTTTGGGGAAGGGGAGTAGAAGGTCAGGGGAGGTAAACTCCAGAAGCTGACTCCAAAACCTCCATTGGAGTTTTGGAGGTATTCTGGGAGTGGGGTGAGCGGGTTCGGGAAGGGTAGAGGAGGGGACAGGAGAGGATGGGTGGAGAGGATTCAGGTTCGGCAGGGGTGACAGGGAGAGAGAGGGGAAGGGAAGGAAAGGAGCCAGGGACTAGGGAGAAATAAGCCTTTGTTCATGAGGTTTCGTCGGAAGCTACGCAGCAACTACGACACTAGCTCAATAGTTGGAAGTGCCCAGCGCACTGCATTTTCCACCCCACACTTTCTGACCTCCCTCCCATGGCCGACCCTCCGCACCCCCACCCCCCCAACTACCCCCTGGCAATCGGGTCGGAGCCAAAATCTTCATCGTTAAGAGGAAAAGCCGAGGTGGATGTCCGGATATTCGCAGGCGGAGCAGGCTAAGGTGCCATTGAGTCAAGTTTCCCTGCGATTACACAGACACGGTGATCAGGTGGGCGGGGCTTGCTGATGCCGGAATTTGCCAACTTGGGGAAGCCAGCCCTTCACGAAAATCTGTGGAATTGGAGACTGTGCACGGATTCGAAAGCTGCGCTCCACCTCCCTCTTGTATCCCTCTTGTATCCCTGAGAGGATGGGTGACTTTATGTTTTGCCCAGGCTCAGGAGATCCAATGCCGTTCGATATTCCGCGGTTTCACGCCTCCTTGCATTGCATCCAGATCTGACCTCCCTCCGGCTTACGTTGTCCCCAGTCTCTCCTCACCAACACAGCACCCCCTTTATTTGAAACATCTTTTCCCACTTCTTGTATGCAGCAAATGGGATGCAGCCATTCCCTCAGGCTAGCTTGTCCCATAACACGGAATGGATAAATGTCAGGGGTTGGGAAGAGGTTGGGGGGGTGGTGTGGGGAAAGGCTGGGGGGTGGTGTGGGGAAAGGCTGGGAGGAGGTCCTGGGAGCCAAAATCAATTGGTATGCCACTGGGAATGCCTCAAAGTGCCTTCACATATAGTGGGAAATTGCCTTTTGAAAGTGTTATCGTTTCTCGTGCCTTAACACGTCTTGCAATTTGTTTTTGGGGGTTTGTGGAGGGGGGGAGGCTCGGGTGCGGTTAATTTGACAAATTCTGACTCATGGGCATCTGAAGCACCGATAGCTGCGCAGGCTAAGAGGAGGCGTTGTGGAGTTTATTGATGGAATGCAAGATTACACGGAGGGGTTTGTTGGCCGTCCCGCCTAATTCTGGTCCTTGAATCATTTCGTTCAGCTGAAAGGGATTCCAGTTGTCTCTGTGCCTTCTCTCTAATGTAAATTCACAGCTTTAATCGCGTATTTTATACTCGACTCTATGTTTACCCGTTGACACGCGTTCACTGGTTATTCTAACGGAACCCCGCTGCGGAATCCTGTCTGTGTGAAGAAGTGCCTTCCCTTAACACTTTTGTGCGAGTTGTGGCTCAGGATTGCGTTCGGAATTCGCTCCGAAGCTGTGGGAGCCTTGTGGTTCCAGTCCAGGAACTTTCGAGCTGCCAGAGCTGGAGTAAACCCGGGCTCAGTGTCTCTACCCGATGGTGGGAATCGGAGCTGCAGAGTGCTGCTCAGATTGGTCCCTGGACTCCAGTTTGTTCGAGCGGTTCTTGCGTGAACTGTGCAAGTCCCACAGAGCAACACGTGAGGCAATAAAAAGTGTTTTCTTCTCTGAGATTGGTGGTTTGTGCTTGTGCTGTGTCTGACTAGGAGCGGGAGGTAGTTATAGGGAGCGTCAGCGAGGCCATTCAGCCTCCCTACCCCACTCCAGCAGGCTCTACACAAATAGCAGGAGGACGCCCCCCCCCCACCTCCCCCATTCAGCCCTCGCCTGGAGTCTGCTACAGATGAGTAGCCATTCGATCCCTCTAAAGCCTGTTATGTGGGGATAGCAGTTCAGCACCTCCCTCCTTGAACCTATTACAGGGGAACAGGAGGCCATTCAGCCCCCTCCTTGAGCCTGTTATGTAGGAAAAAGGCATTCAGCTCCTCAAGCCTGTCATAGAATCCCTACAGTGAGGGAGCAGGCCATTCAGCCCAACCTGACCCTCTGAAGGAGGGCATCCATCCAGACTCACCCCCTCCTACTACATGTCCCACAGCCATTCCACCCTAACCTGCACATCTTTGGACTGTAGAAGGAAGCCCACACAGACACAGGGAGAATGTGCAAATTCCACACAGACAGTCACCCAAGGGTAGGATTGAACCCAGGTCCCTAGCGCTGCAAGGCAGCAGTGCTAACCACTGAGCCACCATGCCACTCCTGTCCTGTTACTCTATGAGCTCATGCCTTATATGGCAGTAAACCTAAGTACGAACAATCACCCCCACCGATATCCTGCTGTAACGTAAATGAACAAAAAATCTCCCCGCTTCCAGATTGAGAAAGCTGGTCTACGTGACTCCAGACCCTCAGCGGTGTGATCACCTCTTAACTGCGCTCTGGGCAATTAAGGAGAGGCAATAAATGCTGTCCCAGCTGCTGACATCTACATTCAAGGAATGAATTACACAAACAAAAAGACCATTGCACAATGTTCCGCACCATTCGTGGCTCCTTTGATGTTAAAGCAGTCCACATCCAAATGCAGAAAGACCTGGATAATGTTTTGGAGTAGATCTGTAGCTCGGGATGTGGGTGCTCTGGATAATATCCAGGCTTGAGCTGGTAAGTAATACTAATACCATCCAAATGCCAGGCGGGGAGACTAATTGTACCAGCCTCCACCACTTCCTTTGGCAGCTCATATATTCACAAACAGCTTGCATTAAAAAGGTACCCCTTTAAAGCTTTCCCCTCTTAACCCTACACCCCTCTAGTTTTGGACTCCCCCACCCCAGGGGAAAAAGACCTTGGCTCTTCACCCTATCCATGACCCTCATGATTTTATAAACTTCCATAAGGTCACCCCCTCAGCCTCAGACGTTCCAGGGAAAATAGCCCCCAGCCTATTCAGCTTCTCCCTCCTCCAACCCTGGCAATATTCCTTGTAAATCTTTTCTGAACCCTTTCAAGTTTCACCACATCTTTCCCATAGCAGGGAGCGATAGGGTTACGGAATGCGGAATGCTGACAGTGGAGAGGAAGGGGTACCGTGTGCCCGGTGGCAGAGGAACTCTCTTGTGGTTAGGGGAGGGAGGGGAAAGGGGCGCGAGGGCAGAAGTGTGGGGGAGATGAGATGAATCGTAGGGGACTGTCAGCCATGGTCGGGCTGGGCAGGGAGGGAAAGAGATTCCTCGGGTGAGAGAAAAGGAGGACGTGTCATTGGGTACATTGGTGGGAAGTGATATGGTCTGACATAGAATCCCTACAGTCCCTGTAACCCCACATTTACCATAGTTAATACACCCTAACCTGCATATCCCTAGGCACTATGGGACAATTTAGCACGGCCAATCCACCCTAACCTGCACATCCCTGGGCACTATGGGACAATTTAGCATGGCCAATCCACCCTAACCCGCACATACCTGGGCACTATGGGACAATTTAGTATGGCCAACCCACCCTTATCTGCAGGATGGTGACAATTGGAACAATACAATTTAGCACGGCCAGTCCACCCTAACCTGCACATCTTTGGGCTGTGGGAGGAAACCGAAGCACCCAGAGGAAACCCACGCAGACACAGGGAGAATGTGCAAACTCTATACAGTCGCCCCGAGGGTGGAATCGAGCCTGGGCCCCTGGCGCCGTGAGGCAGCAGTGCCAACCACTGAGCCACCCCCACCTTAGTCCTCAATCTACAAGATGCACTGCAGAAATTCACCGAAGATCCTCAGACAGCACCTTCCAAACCTACGACCACTTCCATCTAGAAGGACAAGGGGCAGCAGATACATGGGAACACCAACCACCCACCCTTGCATATTCCCCCTCTGAGCCACTCACCATCTTGACCTGGAAATACATTTTCTTCGCTGGGTCAAAATCCTTGGCGAAGTGTTGCTGATCTGTTGGGGAAGAGGAGGTGGCTGGGGCCTAGAATGTGGAAAATTTGGAACCGGCATAAAGTTTTAGGACTGTGAGTGTAAGTTTGGGTGGTGGGTAGGTGGGTGTGGATCAGTGGAACAAGAGTGGGCCACTCAGCCCCTCAAACCTGTTTCACTATTCAATAAGGTCATGGCTGATCTGTGACCTCACTCCATGTCCCTGCCTATGGCCCCTAACCCTTTGCTTAACAAAAACTTTGTCGGTCTCAAATTTAAAATGAATGACCGATTCAGCGCCCACTGCCCAATTTTGGAAGAGAGCTTCAAGCCTTTGTGTGTAGAATTGTTTTGCAACGTCTGTCCTGAATGGTCCAGCCCTAAATCTCAGCCTCTACAAACCCAAACTAATGGAAACTTTTTTTTCCCCTTTATTCAATCAAGCGATGAGGGCGTCGCTGGCCAGGCAGCGTTTATTGCCCATCCCAAATTGCCCAGAGGGCAGTTAAGAGTCGACCACGTTGCTGTGGGTCTGGAGTCACATGTAGGCCCAGACCAGGTAAGGATGGCAGTTTACTTCCCTTAAAGACAATAGTGAACCAGATGGGTTTTCCTGACAATTAGCAATGGATTTACAGTCATCGTTAGATTCTTAATTCCAGATATTTTATGGAATTCAA
Source organism: Rhincodon typus (assembly GCF_021869965.1). Classification (NCBI taxonomy): domain Eukaryota; kingdom Metazoa; phylum Chordata; class Chondrichthyes; order Orectolobiformes; family Rhincodontidae; genus Rhincodon; species Rhincodon typus. Next base: position 2,179,874 of record NC_063375.1, read on the forward strand.
ATCCCACCATCTGTGGGATTATCTGGATGTCTGGATTAATGGTCCTGCAATAAAACCACAAGGCCATCACCTCCCCCTCGCCATGGCTTACTTTCATCCCCTCTGTCTTTCGAGTGGGTATCAGGAAGACTTGGACCCTTTCTAAATTCGCGAGAAAACTGGCCTAATTTGCACAATGAAATAATAAGAGCTGCAGATGCTGGATTCAGGGATAACACAGTGTGGAGCTGGAGGAACACAGCAGGCCAGGCAGCATCAGAGGGAGCGAGAAAGCTGACGTTTCGGGTCAGGACCCTTCCTCAGAAATGGGGCTTCATAGTGGGGTTTATAACTCACTCAGAGATTGTAAGAACTGCAGATGCTGGAGTCAGAGATTACACAGTGTGGGAGCTGGAGGAGAATAGCAGGCCAGGCAGCATCAGAGGAGCAGGAAAGCTAATGTTTTGGGTCAGGACCCTCCCTCAGAAATGCACAATTTCACAGCCCAACTGTCGTAACTTAATAAAAACCAAAAGTACTGCGGATGCTGTAAATCAGGAACAAAAAACAGAAGTTGCTGGAAAAGCTTAGCAGGTCTGTGAAGGATAAAACACAGTTAACATCTCCTTCGCAGATGATGCCAGACCCGCTGAGCTGTTCCAGCAACTTCTGTTGTTGTGGCTCATAACTTAATCAGGCCAAATTTAGGAGGTTGATCGGGTTAGGAACGGATTGAAGAAATGGGGTCTTCCAGGATGGTCCTACTTGTGGAGTTTTGGAAGGAGGATAGAAGCGAGCTGCACTAAATCTTGGGGGGTGGCTGGGGCAAACGATGAGATGGGTAACAAAGATGGGAGATGTGGCATAGGCCAGTCCCAAATGGGCGCAGATGAGAGAGGCAGAGGGAGAGGAGGAGGTGGGGAGGGGCTGTGTGGAGGGGGTGTGGGTGGGCGTGCATGTGTCAGCAACAAAGGAGAAGGTCAGGGGATTTGGTGAATGCCCAGCGAGAGGTGAGATTGGAAGAGGAAGGGAAGGGTACGGCAGGGTGGCACTGCCACCAGGTGGTAATAGCCGGTGCTGCACGCATCCCCTTGGCTAAAGTGAGCATTTCCTCTCCTGGGAAAGGTCTCTCAATTCTTGTCAATATTGTCACTGGATATGGGCCCAGCATTTATTGCCCGTCCCTAGTTACCCCCTTGAGAAGGTGGCAGTGAGCTGCCCTTCTCGAACCGCTGCACTCCGCATGCATACCCAAAATGCCATCAGGGAAGGAATTCCAGGATTTTGACCATGAACGAATGGCAATATAATTCCAAGTCAGGACGGTGAGTGGCTTGGAAGGGAATTTCTACCTGTCTCCGTCTGCCTTTATAGGCAGTGCATTCCAGACCCTAACTGCGTGCTGTGTGACTCTACACACTGTACACACCCTTTTACATATCACTTTAAATCTTCGCCCACTCTGGTTCTTGCTCCTTTCACAGGGGAACAGCCCCTCCCCTGTCTGCTCTCTCCAGGCCCCCGCTATTTCGGAAACTTCTATCAGATCCCCCTCCCAGTTCTCCGAGGGGAACATCTACCCCCTCAACTCCTTCAATCTCTCCTCCTCGCTGGAGTTTCTCATCTCTCGCAAATCGCTCTTTCTCTCTCTTCCCCACCCCCCAACACCAACGCGTTCACATTTTTCCGATAATGTGTCTCCCTCGACTGTACACAGCTCTCCAGCTGAAAGGGGTGTTTTGTGCAAGTTCAACTTCATATCCTTGCTCTTGTGCTCTACACCCCTGTTCATAAAGTGAGGGACACTGTCTGCCTTAATTGCTGCTCTCAAAGCCTTGGCTAGTCAGGGTAAGTATCCTCTGAGTCTTCTTAACCACCTTTATGTACCTGTCCTGCTGTCTTCTGGACACGCAGATAAAGGTCTTTCTGATTGTCTGTGCTTCTGAACATCCCCCTTTTCCTCGTGTAATCCCTTCCCTTGTTAGTCCTGGGAAAGCAGGGGCCCCCGTGTTAAAATTCGAGGAAAACTCTGACGGCAAATTATTCTGTAGCCTGCAAAGCATCTATCAAACACCAGCTATTGTGCATCCAATACTGTACCTGCTCTTTTCATTCGTTGATCTCAAGGAGCTGTGCAGCACGGAAACAGACCTTTCGGCCCAACTCGTCCGTGCCGACCCAGACATCCTAAATTGATCCAGTCCCATTTGCCAGCATTTGGCCCCGTATCTCTCTCAACCCTTCCTACTCACGTACACCCATCCAGATTAAATGCAGTCATTGTACCAGCCTCCCCCACTTCCTCTGGCAGCTCGTCCCATTCCTCTGTGTGAAAAAAAAAGCTGCCCCTCAGCCGGTCCCTTTTAAACCTTTCCCCTCCCTCACCTATGGTTTTGGGCTCCCCTAGCCTGGGGAGAAAGGACCTTGGCTACTCAGTGCATCCGTGCCCCTCATGATTTAATAAGCCTCTATAAGGTCGCCCCCTTCAGCCTCAGATGCTCCAGGGAGACTGGCCCCAGTCTATTCAGCCTCTCCCTGTACGATGTTGCCCAGGGCGCACCATTGTATAGCATGTGGAAAGCCAATGCTTATCGCCCCCGTGTCTGCGTGGGTTTCCCTCCTGGTACTCCAGTTCCTCCCCACAATCCAAAGATGTGCAGGTTAGGGTGGATTGGCGTGCTAAATTGTCCCATAGTGCCCAGGGATGTGCGGGATAGGGTGGATTGGCTGTGCTAAATTACCCATAGTGCCCAGGGATGTGCAGGTTAGGGTGGATTGGCTGTGCTAAATTACCCATAGTGCCCAGGGATGTGCAGGTTAGGGGGAATGGGTCTGGGTGGGATGCTCTGAGGGTCGGTGCGGACTTGTTGGGCCGAAGGGCCTGTTTCCACGCTGCGTAGGGATTCCATGATGCTGAAAGGCTTCGTCAAAAAGAAGAAGGAAGCACGCATAACTGAAATCAGACAATTGAAAATTATAAGGTAAGTGGGGAAGATCTCAAGAGAGGAATTAGGAGGGCTTAAAAGGGGTCATGAAATGTCCTTGGCAAGTTGGATTAAGGAGAATCCCAAGGCATTTTGTACGTATACAAGGAGCAAAAGGTTAACTGGAGCCCACTAAGGAGGGAATTTGTGCTTAGGGGCCAGACGAAATGGGTGAGGTCCTTAATGTGTATTTCGCATCAGTATTCGCAAAGGAAAAAGACATGGATGATGGTACCATTATGGAAAGGGTTGCTCATATTCTAGGCCAAGTCACTATTCAGTAGAAGGAGGTGTTGGGTGTCTTGAAAGACATTGAGGTTTACAAGGTCCAATGAGATGAGCTGCATCTCTTAGGATACTAAAGGAGGAGATTGCTGGGCCCTTGACGTCTTTAGCCACAGGGGAGGTCCCAGGAGGCTGGAGATTAGTTAACGTTGTCCCATTGTTTAGAAAATAGCACCAGGGATAATCTGGAAAATTACAGGCCAGTGTGTCTTTTATCTGTGTGTTTGGGAAATTACTGGAGAAGGTTCTTAGGGACAGAATTTATTTGCATTTGGAAAAGAATGGATGTTTTAGAGACAGTCAGCTTGGCCTTGTGTGCGGGGGGAGGGTGGGGTTGGGTGAGCGCAGATCTTGGCTCACAAACTTGAACGAGTTTTCTCAAGACGTGATAACAATGATCGATGAGTGGATGCTGTCTATGTGGACTTTACGAAAGCTCTTGACAAGGTCCACCATGGTAGGCTGCTTCAGAAGACTGAGTTACATAGGACCCATGAGATAACAAGGTGTAGAGCTGGATGAACACAGCAGGCCAAGCAGCACCAAAGGAGCAGGAAGGCTGACGTTTCGGGACTAGACCCTTCTTCAGAAATGGAGGAGGAGAATGGGGTTCTGAAATAAATAGGGAGAGAGGGGGAGGTGGATAGAAGATGGATAGAGGAGAAGATAGGTGGAGAGGAGACAGACAGGTCAAAGAGGCAGGGATGGAGCCAGTAAAGGTGAGTGCAGGTGGGGAGTTAGGGAGGAGATAAGTCAGTCCAGGGAGGACGGACAGGTCAAGGGGGTGGGATGAGGTTAGTAGGCAGGAGATGGGGGTGGGGCTTGAGGTGGGAGGAGGGGATAGGTGGGAGGAAGGACAGGTTAGGGAGGCGGGGACGAGCTGGGCTGATTTTGGGATGCGGTAGGGGGAGGGGAGATTTTGAAGCTTGTGAAGTCCACATTGATACCATTGGGCTGCAGGGTTCCCAAGCGAACAATGAGGTGCTGTTCCTGCAACCTTCGGGTGGCATCGTTGTAGCACTGCAGGAGGCCCAGGATGGACATGTTGTCTGAGGAATGGGAGGGGGAGTTGAAATGGTTCGCGACTGGGAGGTGCAGTTGTTTAGTGCAAACCGAGCGAAGGTGTTCTGCAAAGCGGTCCCCAATCCTCCGCTTGGTTTCCCCAATCGAGAGGCGGCCACAATGGAAACAGCGGATGCAGTATACCACATTAGCAGATGTGCAGGTGAACATCTGCTTGATGTGGAAAGTCTTCTTGGGGCCTGGGATGGGGGTGAGGGGGGAGGAGTAGGGGCAGATGTAGCACTTCCTGCGGTTGCAGGGAAAAGTGCCGGGTGTGGTGGGGCTGGAGGGAATGTGGAGCGGACAAGGGAGTCATGGAGAGAGTGGTCCCTCCGGAAAGCAGATAAGGGTGGGGAGGGAAAAATGTCTTTGGTGGTGGGGTCGGATTGCAGATGGCGGAAGTGTCGGAGGATGATGCGTTGGATACGGAAGTTGGTGGGGTGGTACGTGAGGACGGGGGGGATTCTGTTTTGGTTATTATTGTGGGGAGGGGGTGTGAGGATGAGTTATGGGAAATGTGGGAGACACGGTCGAGGGCGTTCTCTACCACTGAGGGGGGGACGTTGCGGTCCTTGAAAAACGAGGACATCTGAGATGTATGGGAGTGGAATGCCTCATCCTGGGAGCAGATGCGGCAGGGGCGAAGGAATTGGGAATAGGGGATGGCATTTTTGCAGGAAGGTGGGTGGGAGGAGGTGTATTCTAGGTAGCTGTGGGAGTCGATGGGCTTGAAATGGATATTGGTTTCTAGGTGGTTGCCCGAGATGGAGACAGAGAGGTCCAGGAAGGAGAGAGAGGTATTAGAGATGGTCCAGGTGAACTTAAGGTTGGGGTGGATAGTGTTGGTGAAGTGGACGAACTGGTGGAGCATGAGGTGGCGCCGATACAGTCATCAATGCAATGGAGGAAGAGGTGGGGTTTAGGGCCAGTGTAGCTATGGAAGAGGGATTGTTCCACGTAACCTACAAAGAGGCAGGCATAGCCTTGGCCATGGCCACCCCCTTTGTCTGTAGGAAGTGGAAGGAACTGAAAGAGAAGTTGTTGAGGGTGAGGACGAGTTCGGCTAAGTGGATGAGGGTGTCAGTGGAGGGGGACTGGTCGGGCCTGCGGGACAGGAAGAAGCGGAGGGCCTTTAGGCCATCTGTATGGGGAATGCAGGTGTATAGGGACTGGACGTCCATGGTAAAGATGAGGTGTTGGGGACCAGGGAATTGGAAGTTCTGGAGGAGGTGGAGGGCGTGGGTGTTGTCACGGACGTAGGTAGGGAGTTCCTGGACCAAGGGGGAGAAAATGGAGTCGAGATAGGTGGAGATAAGTTCGGTGGGGCAGGAGCATGCAGAGACAATGGGTCGACCAGGGCAGTCAGGTTTGTGGATTTTGGGAAGGAGATAGAAGCGGGCGGTGCGGCGTTGGGGAACAATGAGATTGGAGGCTGTGGGTGGGAGGTCACCGGAGGTGATGAGGTTGTGGATGGTTTGGGAGATGATGGTTTGGTGCTCGGGGGTGGGGTCATGATCGATGGGGCGGTAGGAGGAGGTGTTGGAGAGTTGGCACCTGGCCTCGGTGATGTAGAGGTCAGTGCGCCATACTACGCCATACTGCGCCTCCCTTGTCAGCGGGTTTTATGGTGAGGTTGGGATTGGAGCGGAGGGCTGCACGTTCTGCGGGGGAGAGGTTGGAGTGGGTGAGGGGGTGGAGAGGTTGAGGCGATTGATGTCTTGATGGCAGTTGGAGATGAAGAGGTTGAGGGAGGGTAGGAGGCCTTGGGGTGGTGTCCAGGAGGAGTGGGTGTGTTGGAGGCGGGAGAAGGGGTCAGTAGAGGGAGGGTTAGGCTCACGGTTGAAGAAGTAATCGTGGAGGCAAACTGCCAACTCAATTGTGCCATGGTGAGATACCAAATCACAAAGGAGACCAGGGAAGGGTAGTTTTTTGATTGTAGGTCTGCGACCTGTCCTGGGACCTCTGTTGTTTGTTTTGTCTATATATATAAATGTTTGAGATGAAAATGTCGATGGTGGGATTAGTAAGTTTGCAGATGACGCGAAAATTAGTGGAGTGTTTTGGATAGTGAGGAAGGTTGTCAAAGGATGCATCAGGATATAGATCAGATGGAAAGTTGAGCGGAGAAATTTCAGACAGAGTTTAATCTGGACAAGTGTGAGGTGATGCATTTTGGGAGGTCGAATGCAAGGGTACGGTTAATTTCAGAGCCCTTAGGGGCATTGATATACAGAGGGGCCAAAGTTCATAGCTCCCCGAAAGTGGCAAAACAGAGAGATAAGATAGTAAAGAAGGTAAATGACATGCCTGCCCTGGATTATTAGTTCTGGTCGTTATAAGAAGGATGTGGAGGCTTTGGAGAGGGTGTGGAATAGGTTTACTAGGATGTTCAGAGACAGTAAGACCTGCCAATGCTGGAGTCAGGGATAACAGAGAGTGGAGCTGGAGGAACACAGCGGGCCAGGCGGCATCAGAGGGGGCAGGAAAGCTGACGTTTTGGGTCAATTCAGCGACTCATTCAGAAAACGGGTCCCGACCCAAAACGTCAGCTTTCTTGCTCCTCCGATGCTGCCTGGCCCGCTGCGTTCCTCCAGCTCCCACACTGTGTTAGCAGGATGTCTCCTGGATTGGAGTGTACTAGCTAATAAGAAGAGGCTGGGAAAAGCTTGGATCGTTTTTGACAGAGTGTCGGAGGCTGAAAGAAATGTATAAAACAATGAGAGGTAGAGACATGTTTTTGGCATTTTTGTTTTCCCAAAATGCTAAGGGTTTAAGTTGAGAAGGGTAAGGAAATTTACGAGGATGGTTTTTTTTACGCAGAGGGTGGTAGTTATCTGGGATGCACTGGCAGGAGAGGTGGTAGAAGCAAACACATTTGCAAAGCTCCAGAGGCCTTTAGCCAGACTTATGAATAGAGGGTCACAGCCCATGTGCAGGCAGATGGGATTAGTTTAGAATGGCATCATTGATGGGCAGAAGGGCCAATTCCTGTGATGTCCTGCTCTATAGTTGCCCTGTCCAAAATAAACAAGACAGTCTGGGGAGGTGCGTAGCTTCACTCGTTTTTTTTCTAATCTGGGTTATTTTAACGTTCCAGGCTCACTCCTCCTGGGTCGGGCCTAGGACACTACCCTGAGGAACTCCTGCAGAGATGACCTGGAGCTGAAATGATTGACCTCCAACAAACACGACCATCTTCCTCTGTGCCAGGTATGACCCCAACGAGCGGAGAATTTGTCCCTGTCTTTCCACCTCAATACTCATTTACCCCAAGATTTGCTAGCACATTTTGCTAGTTTTTGGGCAGATATACCAGCTCGATCAGAACAGGACTGGAGTGGAATAGGTGAAGTGTCAAGACCGGTGATAGTGTCAGAGACAGGGAGAGATGTCGGGCTGGAGGGGGTGACAGAGATAGGGAGGTGGTGTAGAGGGCTGGAGGAGGTGACAGAGATAGGGAGGGGGTGTAGGGGCTGGAGGAGGTAACAGAGA
>NC_063375.1:2187775-2193882 GCF_021869965.1 Rhincodon typus
GTAGGGAGCTGGAGGGGGTGACAGAGATAGGGAGGGGGTGTAGGGGGCTGGAGGAGGTGACAGAGATAGGGAGGGGGTGTAGGGGCTGGAGGAGGTGACAAAGATAGGGAAGGGGTGTAGTGGGCTGGAGGAGGTAACAGAGATAGGGAGGGGGTGTATGGGGCTGGAGGAGGTGACAGAGATAGGGAGGGGACCGGAGGAAGTTACAGAGATCGGGAAGTGTGTAACGGCTGGCAGAGTTAGGGAGCGAGATTAGACAGACAGGGAGGCAGGGTTAGAGTTTCCAACAGCAGAGTATTTGTAATAAGGAGTGTATCTTGTCAAGTACAGGAACCAGGCCAGCTTTGTCTGTTCACCTGATTCCAGGTGCTCTTTGATTCTCTGCATCCTTTGACCTAATTATGAATTTCTGTGGTGACCCAGGGAGCACTGGGGCTTGAGAAGTGGCTCTCTTTCTCAAGTGCACAGTAACATTTCCCACACACCCAGGAGACAATCGAAAATTCTTTTCGTGCCCTATTGTAAGGTTGTGCACAGACCATGGAGTTACAGGCCTGAGTGGTTTATTTCACACATGCACAGAGTACAATTTCTGTCTATTGTCAACTCAACACTCCTTAAGCAGCGAACAGGATTGTCTCATTGCCTTCCCACACACTGAGAAAGGCTTCCCACAGATTTCCCCTGCTCCAGAGGTCAACCCTTTCCCAAGGCTCCTGACATGGAGCTCGAGCTGTACCAGGGCCATGACACTGATACGCAGTGTTTTCGATAAGGTGAGCCCAATAGAAGGTCTGGTGATTCCTTATCTGAGGAAGAATGGAACGCCATTTAGCCCCTGTCCTCAAGCCTTTATTGGTCAGCGCATTGAGTACAGGAGTCGGGAGGGTCATGTTGCAGCTGCATTGGTGAGGCCACTTTTAGAATACTGCGTTCACTTCTGGTCTCCCTGCTACAGGAAGGACGTTGCGAAACTTGAAAGGGTTCAGGGAAGGTTACCTGAATACAATGGCATCGATGGGTCCATGGGTCGAGGAGTGGCAGATGGAGTTTGATTTAGATAAATGTGAAGTGCTGCATTTTGGGAAAGGCACATCAGGGCAGGATTTATACACCTAATGGTAAGGTCTTGGGGAGCGTTGCTGAATGAAGAGACCTTGGGGTGCAGGTACATAGTTCCTTGAAAGTGGAGACGCAGGTAGACAGGGCAGTGAAGGTGTTTGGTACACTTACCTCTATTGGTCGGTGCGTTGAGTGTAGGATTTGGGAGGGTCATGTTGCGGCTGTATTGGTGAGGCCACTTTGGGAATACTGCGTTCAATTCTGGTCTCCCTGCTACAGGAAGGATGTTGGGAAACTTGAAAGGGTGCAGAAAAGATTCACAAGGATGTTGCCAGGGTTGGAGGGTTTGAGCTATAGCGAGAGGCTGAATAGGCTGAGGCTATTTTCCCTGGAGCGCCGGAGGTGGAGGGGTGACCTTATAGAGGTACAAAATCATAAGGGGCACGAATAGGGTGAATAGTCAAGGTCTTTCTCCCCAGGGTGGGGGAATCCAAAACTAGAGGGGCGTAAGTTGAAGGTGAGACGGGAAAGATTTAAAAGGGACCTGAGGGGAAACTTTTTCACACAGAGGGTGTATGGAATGAGCTGCCAGAGGAAGTGGTGAAGGCTGGTACAATTATAACATTTAAAAGGGATATGGATGGGGACATGGATAGGAAGGATTTAGAGGGATGTAGGCCAAATGCTGGCAAAAGGGGCTAGATTCATTTAGGATGTTTGATCAGCATGGACGAATTGGACCGAAGGGTCTGTTTTCCTGCTGTACAGCTCTGTGACTCTATGACTCTACGTTACACAGGGACAGGAGGCCATTCAGTCCCTCTCCTCGAGCCTGTCACAGAGGACCAGAATCAGGCCCATTCAGCTGTGTCGGTTTTGTCCTGCTTTTTGTGTACACCACATACCTGGACAATTTTCCACTGAAAAATTTGCTGGATAGATACCAGTGTTGTAACTGTACTGAACAGCTTGGCTAGAGGAGCGGCAAGTTCTGGGGCACAAGTCTTCAGTACTATTACCGGAATGTTGTCAGGGCCCGTAGCCTTTTGCAGTATCCAGTGTCTCCAACCGTTTCTTGATATCATGTGGAGTGAATCGAATTGGCTGGGGAAAATGCTGGGGACCACTGGAGGAGGCCGAGATGGATCATCCACTCGGCACTTCTGGCTGAAGATCGCTGCGAGAGCTTCAGCCTTACCTTTTGCACTGACGTGCTGGGCTCTTCCATCATTGAGGACGGGGATAATTGTGGAGTCTCCTCCTCCAGTGAGTTGCTTCATCATCCACCAACATTCACGACTGGATGTGGCAGGACTGCAGAGCTTAGATCTGATCCGTTAGTCGTGGGATCACTTGGCTCTGTCTATCACTTTGCTGCTGTTTGGCGTGCAAGTAGTCCTGTTTGGTGGCTTCACCAGGCTGCTGCTCCTGGCATGCCCTCCTGCAATCTCCACTGAACGAGGGCTGGTCCAAAAGGTCCAAGGCAAGTTGGCGAACTGGATGGAAAACTGGCTTACGACTAGGAGGTAAAGTATGACGGTGGGGGGTTTTATTTGTAACCGTAAGCCCTTGACCAGCGGTGTGTGGGATATTGCATCAGGGAAGCCTTTGTTAGAACTCTACAAAAACGTTGGTTAGGCCACAGATGGAATACTGAGTGCAGTTCTCGTTGCGACACTACGAACAGGATGTGACCGCATGGGAGGCGATGCAGAGGAGATGCTGCAGGATGTTGCCTGTGATGGACAGTTACGAGGAGCAGAGGAGGCTGAGAGGGAGATGGTGGCGGGGATGGCGTGTGTATATAGGTATCTGACTGCGGGGTGCGAAATTATGAGATGTATGGGCAGCGCGGATGGTGAGAATCTCTTCCCCATCGGCTCTCTCCCCTTCATTGGTTGGAGCATTGAGCATAGGAGCTGGGGTGTGCAGCTTTACTAGGCGTTGATAAGGACCCATTTGGAGTACCGTTCTGTTCGCCTGGCTATAGAAAGGATATTATTAAACTAAAAGGATTTCAGAAAAGATTTACCAGGATGCTACCTGGACTGGAACGTTTGAGTTCTCAGGAGAGGTTGGGACTTTTCTCCCTGGAGCGCGGGTGACCTTATAGATGTCTCTAAAATCTTGAGAGGCGTAGATAAACAGACAGATTTTCCCCAGGGTAGGGGACATAGGTGAGAGGGGAGAGGGTCCAGAGGGGCAGTTTTTTTCACATGGAGGGTGGTGAGTGCCTGGAGGTGAGTGCAATTTTGTCACTTAGGAAACATTTGGACAGATGCATGGATGAGATAGGCATGGAGGGACATGGACCAAACACAGGCAAATGGGATCAGATTAATTGTGAAGGCTAGACAGCACGGGCAAGTTGGGCCGAAGGGCCTGTTTTCATGCTGTAGACTGCTATGACACGTCTAGGATCAGAGGACATAGGCTTAAGTTGAGAAACAAGTGGAGACCCAAGAAAACAAATTTTTTTCACTCACAGTGTGATAGAAATATGGAACTGCCTGAGAGGGTGTTGGAGGCAGCTAATGTTGGAGCATGTGGATGAGCGCTTAAAATGCCAGGCATGGTAGGCTAGGGACTAAGTATAGGTAAATGGCAGTATTGTAGCTTGGTGGTTGTTGGTTGGCACAGACAGGATGGGCTGAAGGGCCTGTTTCTACGGTTATAAAAAATCTGGCCGAATGCTGGAAAATGGGATTAAAACAGCTGGTTGCTTTGACTAGGGAAGGTGCTCCTATGATGCTGCTTGGCCTGCTGTGTTCATCCAGCCCTGCACCTTGTTGTCTCGGTTGCTTTGACTAGCATGGATGTGATGGGCCAAAGGGTTTTCTGATGAAGGGTCTAGGCCCAAAACGTCAGCCTTCCTGCTCCTCTGATGCTGCTTGACCTGCTGTGTTCATCCAGCTCTACACCTTGTTATCTCTGGGCTTTTATTTTCTGTGCTGTGGGCCTCTGTGCAGAAAGATGACCCGCTCCCTCTTCATATCCTGTGGCGATTTCAGGAATTATGAATTGGCAAACAGTGGAGCGTTTTGTTTCTTTTTAAAACCGTGCACTTCCGTGTATGTGAGGGACATTGTACACCAAACAGCTAATGACTCGCAACATTGACACAGTCTGTACTGTCAGTGACCCAGGACATAACCCAGCTCCATTAGATCCTTAAAGCCACAGGATAGAAACATGAGAAAGGCAAGTGGATCTTAATTTAGATAGATGTGAGATGTTGCGTTTTGGCAACGCAAATCAGGGGCAGGACTTATACACTTCATGGTAAGGTCCTGGGGAGTGTTGCTGAACAAAAAGACCTTGGGGTGCAGGTTCATAATTCCTTGAATGTGGAGTTGCAGGTAGACAGGACGGTGAAGAAGGCGTTTGGTGCTTGCCTTTATTGGTCAGTGCATTGAGTATAGGAGTTGGAAGGGTCATGTATGGACACTTTCGGAATACTGTGCTGAGTTCTGTTCTTCCTGCTACAGAAAGATGTTGTTAAAATTGAAAGGGTTCGGAAAAGATTTACAAGGATGTTGCCAGGGTTGGAAGTCTTGAGCTATAGGGAGCAGCTGAGGGTTATTTTCCCTGGAGCTGAGGGGGTAACCTTGTAGAGATTTGTAAAACCATGAGGGGCATGGATAAGGTGAATAATCAAGGTCTTTTTCCCAAGAGTTGGGGGGGTGGGTGTCCTAAACTAGAGGGGCATAGGTTTAAGGTGAGGACGGGGAAAAGGGACCTGAGGGGCAACTTTTTCACGCAGAGGGTGGTGCGTGTATGGAACGAGATGCTAGAGGAGGTGGGTAGAGTACAATTACAACATCTGAGAGGCATGTGGATGGGGACATGAATAGGATGGGTTTAGAGGGATAGGGGCCAAATGCTGGCAAAGGGGGCTAGATTAATTTAGGATATCTGGTCGGGGATGGACGGGGTTGGACCAAAGGGTCTGTTTCCAAGCTCTCTGATTTTAAAATAAAGAAAAAGTAGCCCTTTCAACCCCTTGAGCCTTCCCTGGTGTTGACTATAATTGTGGCTGATCTCCAGCTTAGTCTCCACTTCCAATACATTTTGATCCCTTTGGCCCGAAGGACTACATTACATTCACTATTGAAAGCATTTAATGTTTTGGTTTTGACCACTTTGCATCGCAGAGAATTCCACAGGTCCACCAATCTCTGAGTGAGGAAATTTCTCCTAATCTTAGTCATAAATAGCCTGCAGCACATGCTCAGGCTGTCAGCCTACATTTCACCATCATTGGGAGCATTATTTCCTCCATTGACCGTACCTAGTACTGCTAAACATTTTTTGTTTTGGGTTTCCATGAGATCTCCAGGTCTCTCTTCTAAACTTAAGTAAGTATCGTCCTAACGGATCCCTTCTCCCTTGTTCCACAAGAGTCATAGAGTTCCTACAGTGTGGAAAGAGGCCATTCAGCCCATCACACCAGCCCTCCAAAGAGCATCCCACCCAGATCAACCCCCTAAACCTGCATTTCCCATGGCTAAGCCTGCACACTATGGGGCAAGTTAACATGTCCAACCCACCGAACTGGAACATCCTTGGACTGGGTGGGGAGGGGGTGAGGAGCCTGCACAGACCCCGGGAGAATATACAAACTCCAGGTGGATAGTTGCCGAGGGTGGGATCGAACCCAGGACCCTGGCGTTGCGAGGCCGCAGTGTGACTGCTGCCACACCCCTCCCCAATAAGTCACTTATCTCTTCAGTTCAATTTTGTAGGCTCCGTTAACTCACGTTGTCCAGGCTAATTTCCAAATTGTTAGTATGAGCTGCAAAAAACGGAGGCGGTTTGGCATGAAGAATGCCACTGGAAACAGCCTTCAGTTTCCAAAAAACACCCACCATCTGTTACCAGAGACAGTAAAAGCTGCCGATGCTGGAGTCAGAGATAACGCAGTGTGGGAACTGGAGGGACACAGCAGGCCAGGCAGAATCAGAGGAGCATGGAAGTTGACATTTTGGGTTGGGACCTTTCTTCAGAAATTGGGCTGGAGGGACACAGCAGGCCAGGCAGAATCA
>NC_063375.1:2193892-2215167 GCF_021869965.1 Rhincodon typus
TTCTTCAGAAATTGGGCTGGAGGGACACAGCAGGCCAGGCAGAATCAAAGGAGCAGGAAAGTTGACATTTCGGGTTGGGACCCTTCTTCAGAAATTGGGCTGGAGGAACACAGCAGGCCAGGCAGCATCGGAGGAGCAGGGAAGCTGACGTTTCGGGTCGGGGACCTTCTAGATTTGTGCCACTGAGCCTGCGATGCACTGTACTCATGCCTTGCTCCTGTAACCCACGAGCTTGCAGTTCTGAACCAATGAGGGGGACGCCCCTAACAAGCCACACTCAGCGGGACTGGCAGTGTTGTAGTGGGCTAATCACTGCACTAGTAATCCCCAGAAGCCCGTCCCCCTCTTGTCAGGGCATTGGTTCAATTGACGAATGATGTCCCATCATTATAAAAATCCATCTGGTTCACTAGTGTCATAGAGTCATAGGGATCACACAGCCCATTACGGCCAAAACTATACCACTCCCCGCACTAGGCCCACTTTTTTGTGGAGAGTGGATGAGGCCTAAGCCAGATTTTATCGCCCATCTCTAAGGTGCAGTTAAGAGTCAACCACGCTGCTGCAGGTCTGGAGTCACGTGGAAGCCAGTCCAGCTAAGGTTAGGGAAGGCTCAGTGGTCGGCTTGCAGCGCCAGGGACCCAGGTTCGATCCCAGCCTTGGGTGAACTGCCTGTGTGGAGTTTGCGCGCTCTCAACCCGTGACTGAGTGGGTTTCCTCCTGCAGTCCTGGTTGGGAATGAAAGCAGAAGCTGCCGGAAACACACAGCGGGTCTGGCAGCGTCTGTGAAGGAGGGGAGAAGGAATCAGAGTTAACGTTTCGTGTCTGGAGACCCCACTTCGGAGCTGGTAAGGGTGGGTTGGCCACGCTCAATTGCACCTGCAGTACAGGCTAGGTGGATTAGGCATGGGGAAATGTAGGGTTGGATGCCATTCAGAAGATTGGCATGGACCAGATGGGCCAAATGGCCTGCTTCCGCACTTATGGCTGGATGGCCATTTCCTTTCCCATTCGTGAACCGGATGGAGTTTTCCAACAGTTGACAACAGGCTTGTGATCATGGTCAGATTTGTGTTCAAATTCCACCATCTGCCATGGCGGGATTTGAACCCAGGTCCCCGGAATTTTAAGCAGAAAACACCTCTAGGCCATCTCTTACCCCTAACTTTGAGCCCGCGCTAGGCCCAGGGCCTTCAAAATTGCACTCACTCAAGTGCGTTGCAAATGTTGTAAGGTTTTCCCACCTCAACTACTGTTCCAAACAGTGCATTTCCTTTTTGAGAACCCCTGCAGTTTGGAGGCAGTCCATTCGGCCCATTGAGTCCACACTGACCCGCCGAGGAGCAGCCCATCCAGACCCACCCCTATATTTCCCCACCCGAAACACTACGGCCAATCCGCCCTACCCTGCACATCCCTGGGCACTATGGGACAATTTAGCATGGCCAATCCACCCTAACCCGCTCATCCCTGGGCACTACGGGACAATTTAGTACACTGCTGCTACTGAGTGTCGGTGGTGGAGGGAATGGGATGCTTTTTTCATTCACAGGATGAGGGCATTGCCCATCCCCTAATTGCCCAGAGGTCAGTTAAGAGTCAACCACATTGCTGTGGGTCTGGAGTCACATGTAGGCCAGACTAGCTGCCATCCTAGGTAAGGATGGCAGCTTCTTTCCCTAAAGGGCATTAGTCAGCCAGAGGGGTTTTTCCTGACAATTGATTCACAGCTATCATTAGACTCTTAATTCCAGATATTTTTATTGAATTCAAATTCCACCATCTGCCATGGCGGGATTCGAACCCGGGTCTCTGGGTTAACAGCACAGGGACAATCCCACTAGGCCATCGCCTCCACAGTGTGGTGCCAATCAAGCGGGAGCTGCTTTGTCCTGGATGTTGTCAAGCTTCTTAAGTGTTGTTGGGGCTGCACTCATTCAGGCGACTGGGGAGTATTCCATCCTCCTCGCAAATAAACAGAAATTGCTGGAGAAACTCAGCATGTCTGGCAGCATCTGTGGGAACAAAGCATCTTCACCAGGCTCAAAATGTTAGCTGTCTGGTTTCAGGTCTCCAATGCCCATATGTTGTTTTAATTTAGTGCCTTTAATTTAGTGGGCAGACTTTGGGAAGTCAGGAGGTGAGCTACTCCCTGCAGGATTCCCAGTCTCTGACCTGCTCTGTGTTTATATGCCGGGGTCCAGTTTGGTTTCTCCTCACTGGTAAACCTCAGGGTGTTGAGCTCTGGGACGATTTTAAGGGACCCTCATAGTTTAAAATGGAAGCATTGAGTCCAGGGACAGTATCAGCATATTTTTTAAGGTGAGAGGAGAAAGATTGGAATAGGACCCGAGAGGCAACTTATCACACAGCGTATGATACACATTGATGGATCGATTGGCTTGTTGTGGTCTCATGTACCGAGACACAGTGAAAAATATTGTTTTGCCTACGACACAGATAGATAGTGCATCAGGGTAGCAGAACAGATTGTAGGATACAGTGTCACAGACGCCGAGGAGGGAGAGGGATCAGAATTAACATTTGAGAGGCCCTTTCTAAAGTCTCATAACAGCTGGGAAGCAGCTGTTCTTAAATCTATTTGTAGGTGCATTCCAACTTTTATATCTCCTGGCTGATAGAAGAGAGTCTGGCTGGGATGGGAAGGGTCTTTGATGGCATTAGTTGCTTTCCCGAGGCAGTGGAAAGGATAGGAGTCAGCAGATGGAAGCCTGGTTTGCATTATGGACTGTGTGTGTAGAACTGCTAGGTTCAGTTACGCCATTTAAATGACCGTAAGACCATAAGACAGCGGAGCAGAAATTAGGCCATTCGGCCCATTGAGTCTGCTCCGCCATTCAATCATGGCTGATAAATTCCTCAACCCCATTCTCCTGCTTTCTCACCGTAACCCTTGATCCCCTTGAGAATCAAGAACCTATCTATCTCAGTCTTAAATGTACTCAATGACTTGGCCTCCACAGCCTTCTGTGGCAGTGAATTCCATAGATTCACCACTCTCTGGCTGAAGAAGTTTCTCCTTATCTCCATTCCTAAAGATCTTCCCTTTACTCTAAGGCTGTGCCCTCGGGTCCTAGAATCTCCTACCAATGGAAGCATCTTTCCAACATCCACTCTGTCTAGGCCATTCACTATTCCGTAAGTTTCAATTAGATCTGCCTCTCATCCTTCTAAACTCCAACGAGTATATCCCAGAATCCTGAAACGTTCCTCATATGTTAAGCTTTCCATTCCTGGGACCATTCTCGTGAACCTCCTCTGAACCTGCTCCAGGGCCAGTACATCCTTCCTGAGATATGGGGCCCAAAACTGCACACAATACTCCAATTGTGGCCTGGGGAGGTACATGAATAGGAGAAGTTTAGAGGGATATGGGCCTCACACAGGCAGGTGGGACTAGTTTATTTTGGGAAGCTTGGTTGGCATGGACAAGTTGGACTGAAGGGTTTGTTTCCATGCTGTCTGACTCAATGGCTGACTGTCTATACCACTAAGAGTGGTTCGTAATTAATTCTCCAACTCAGTCCCAAACTGAGAGGTTTCAGTGATCCATTTTGGCTTCTTTTCACTGAGAGACATGCCCAAGTGTCAAAACATGACCTCAAATAATAGTCGTCTCTTGGAGCCTCCCCATATTTCCAGGGGCCTGAGTAATGTGACGGGTAGGACAGACTGACAGAGAGCTCTCTGTTTATAGAAGAGCTATCATCTATAGGTGTTCTAAGTCTGACTCACGGTGACACTCGAACATTTCCTGCTCGCAAACAATCTTTCCTTTCTGATAGTTGGCACAAATGTGATTCGAAATCAGAAGTGTCACTGTGTATTTTAACCCCTTGAGCTCACAATACTTGTCCCAGACAGCTTGCAGTGAGAAATGGAGTTTGGAGAACAAAAACAGAAGGAAACAAAAAAAAAATCAGGGTTAACGTTTCGGGTCCAGAGACCCTTCCTCAGAACCCGAAACGTTAACTCTGATTTTTTTTTTGTTTCCTTCACAGATACTGACGGACTTGCTGAGCTTTTCCAACAACTTCTGCTTTTTGTTCCTGATTTACAGTGTCCGCAGTTGATTTGGTTTTAATTAGAATCAGAGGCCATTTGGCTAATTGAGTTAGAAGGTTCCATCCAGACCCATCTTATCGCCATAACCCCACATTTCCCACAGTTAATCTGCCCTGACCTGCACATCCCTGGGCAATTTAGCATGGCCAATCCACCCTAACCTGTACATCCCTGGGCATGACGGGACAATTTAGCACGGCCAATCCACCCTAACCCGCATGCCTTTGGACTGTCAGAGGAAACCGGAGCACCCGGAGGGAACCCGCACGGAGAACGTGCAAACTCCACACAGTCGCCCACGGCTGGATCGAACCAGGGTCCCTGGCGCTGTGAGGCAGGAGGTGCTAACTGCTGAGCCAGCCTACCATTTGCTTGAGTTGGGGGGGGGGAATAACTCTCCCAGTTCAGAACTGGTTAAAAATTCCCAGCATGTGCCCAGAACTTAGGCCTGCTCCCTCCCTCTGGGCAATGCAGCTCAATCCCCTCAATGCCCTCTCTATCTTGTTTGGAGATGAACTTTGCCTTCTGAACTCAAACGCCCCATCGATTGGCCTGGAATGAGGACTTCCTTGCAGCTTGACGAGTGAAAGATTAGAGTCGAATAGCGCTGAATACGCAGTGGGAATATCTAAGGGCACCCAGCAGTTCTGTTAGGATCTGGGGGACAGAGAGAGAAAGAAACAGGGTTAACGTTTTGGGTCTGATATGGTTAATCTTTGCAAAGGTTCCAAATTATTAATCCTCTGGCAGTGACCATTGCCTCACTGCTGACCTTCTGATAGTGCAGTGCTCCCACAGCGCTGACCCTCCGACAGCACCCACTTCCTCGGCGCTGACCCTCCGACAGAGCCCGCTCCCTCGGCGCTGACCCTCCGACAGAGCCCGCTCCCTCAGCACTGACCCTCCAACAGACCCCGCTCTCTCAGCGCTGACCCTCCAATGGTGCCCACTCCCTTGGCGCTGACTCTCCGACAGCACCCGTATCCTTAGCGCTGACCCTCCGACAGCACCTGCTCACTCAGCACTCACCCTCCAAAAGTGCCTGCTCCCTCAGCGCTGATCCTCCAACAGTGCCCGCTCCCTCAGTGCTGACCCTCCGACAGAGCCTGCTGCCAGCACTGGCCCTCTGACAGAGCCCGCTCCCTCAGTGCTGACACTTTGATAGCGCCCGCTACCTCTGCGCTGAACCTCCGTCTGCGCCCACTCCCTCAGCGCTGACCCTCCGACAGAGCCCGGTCCCAGCGCTGGCCCTCTAACAGCGCCCACTCCCTCAGCGCTGACCCTCCGACAGAGCCCACTCCCAGCGCTGGCCCTCCGACAGCACCCGCTCCCTCGGTGCTGGCACTCCAACAGCGCCTGCTCTCTCAGCGCTGGCCCTCCGACTGTGCCTACTGTGTCAGCGCTGACCCTCCAACAGAGCCCGCTCCCTTGGCGCTGACCCATGACAGTACCCACTCCCTCAGCGCTGACCCTCCGACAGCACCCGCTTTCTCAGCGCTGATCCTCCGACCCACTCCCTCAGCACTGACCCTCCGACAGCGCCCGCTCCCTTAGCGCTATAACACCCAACAGCTTTAATTGAAATCAGAAGCTTTTGGGAGTGTGAGTTCTTCGTCAGGTGAAGCACCCCGAAAGCTTGTGATTTCAAATAAACTAGCTGCGCTATAACCTGGTGTCGTGTGATTTCTGACATTATCCATCCCAATCCAACTCCGGCACCTCCACATCACTGCCTTTCAACAGATCATGGCTGATCATCTAACTCTGTGCGGGGTCCTGTTTTCTCTCCCCAGACCTTGAAAAGTCGCCCTTACCGACCAAGTATAAAGAGCGACCTCTCCTGAATGATTGATTGATTGATTGATTGATTGATTTATTTTCACTGAAATACAGTGGAAAGCTTTGTTTATGAGCAGCACAGATCACAGCAAGCAAACGATGTAGAGATCCAAAAGACTTAGAAGCATCCAGGTTACATTATTGGAGATAGAGTCCATTCGACAGTCTGATAATGGCTGGAAAGAGGCTTTTCCTGAACCTGCTGGTGCGTGTGTTCAGGCTTCTGTATCTTCTGCCTGATGGAAGAGGTTGTAGGAGATCATTACTGGGATGCGGTGGGTCTTTGATGATGCTGGGAACCTTTCCTTAAAGGATTCCATGGATGGAATGTTGGCTTCCGTGATGGTCTGGGCTGTGCACATCACCTTCTGTAGTTTCTTATGGTCCTG
Source organism: Rhincodon typus (assembly GCF_021869965.1). Taxonomy (NCBI): domain Eukaryota; kingdom Metazoa; phylum Chordata; class Chondrichthyes; order Orectolobiformes; family Rhincodontidae; genus Rhincodon; species Rhincodon typus. Next base: position 2,200,207 of record NC_063375.1, read on the forward strand.
GGCAGAGCTGTTATGCACCCGGGCATGGTGCATCTGTAGAGGTTGGCAAGGTGCCTTATGGACATGCCAAATTTCCTGAGTAGGGGGCTGAGGACACATCCTTGGTGCGGTGGGTGGGGTGGGGGTCTCCAGGGTTAAGTGTTATTGTGGAGAAGGTGCTCACTGATTGAGGCCTGTGGGTCAGAAAAGTGAGGATGCAGTCGCAGAGGGCAGAGCTGAGACCAGGGTCACACCCGTTTGAGATCAGTTTGGAGGGGGATAATGGCGTCAAAGGCGTTTGTGGACTTGGTTGACCAGGAAAGGGAGAAGGATTGGCATTCACCCTTGGTTATCGCAAGGAGGACAAGAGTTGGCAGCAGCAGTGCAGAAAACAGAAGAGATACAAGGGATTAAGATGTTGTGCTGTATAATTGTTAGGCATCCACCATCTCCAACAAGAGATAATCTACTCAGTTCCCCTTGACATTTGATGGCATAACCATCCGTGAATCCTCCACTAGCCACATTATTGGAGGGATTGCAAAAACTCAACTGGGCTTGCCAGTTAAACAGTGTGGCTTGAGTCAAAGTAAAAAGCCTGGGAATCCCACAGTGAGTAACGCTTCTCCTGACACCCTGTCCACTATCTACAAAGGCACAAGGGAGAAGTGTGGTGGAATACTCCTCTTTTGCCAAGATGAGAGAGATTCCAACAACACCCAGGAAAAGCCTGACACCGCCCAGGACAAAGCGGCCACCGCTAGATTGGCACCACATCCACGAATATTCACTCCCACCGGCACCAATGCTGGATAGCAGTAGTGTGTGCTATATCCACACAATGCACTGCAGAAACTCACCGAGGCTCCTCAGACAGCACCTTCTGATCGCACGACCATCTAGAGGGACAGGAGTAACAGATAAATGGGAACAGCTCCCCTCGCAAGTCCCCCTCGAAACGATTCACCATAACCACTTGGAAGTACGTCGCTGGTCCTTTGGATGAAAATCCCAGAATTCCCTCCGTCCCACCTATATAGCACACAGACTGTAAGTGGTTCGAGACAGCAGTCCGTCACCACCCTTCTCAAGGGGCACATAGGTATGGGTGATAAATGGCGGCCAGTCGGTATTGCCCACATCCAAGCTATCATTTGATAAAGAGATTTCAAAAAATGAACAATATTGGGAGGAATCTTCAGTCGACAAATAACGAACATATTTGTGAGGCACAAAGGTGGAAGGTTAGAAGTGGTCCAACACACATAGAGAAAGGGACAGCTGTATGAAGCAAAGTGAGGGTAAATATTGTTGGGATAGTTATGGGATTCAGCTCTTATTGCAAGGATTTCATAGATTCATAGCATCCCCACAGTGTGGAAACACGCCCTTCGGCCCAACAAGTCCACACCAACCCTCGATGCATCCCACCCAGACCTATCCCCCTATAACCCACCCAATCTACACATCCCTGAACACTACGGGGCATTTTAAGCATGGTAATCCACCTATCTGTGGTATTTACTTGGCAATTCGAAGAGAGTTAATTAAAGATCTACCCTGGCAAATCTGTTGTATTTAAGGAACTGTTTGGGGTCCACAAGATGCATCAGTGGGAGATTTTTAATTGAATCACAGACTACCTACAGTGTGAAAACAGGCCATGTGACCCATTCATCCCCCCTACACTATCCCCGTAACCCCACATTTCCCATGGCTAGCCCCCCTAGCCTGCACATCCTTGGACACTTGTGCTAAGTTGCACAGCCAATTCCACCCTAACCTACACATCTTCGGTCTGTGGGACACAGACACGGGGAGAATGAGCAAACTCCGCGCAGAGGGCTCACCTGAGGCGGGAATCAAACCTGAGTCCCTGGTGCTGTGATGCAGCAGTGCTAACCATTAGGCCACCATGCCCTAAAGTTTTCTTCAATTCATTTTTGGATGTGGGTATCATTGACTGGCCCAGAAATTTATTTGCCTTCCCCTAGTGGAGTTGGGAGTCACTGGATCGTAGAACAATAAGGGTTAGAAAGCAGTCAGCAATTATGACTGGAAACTTGAGTATATCTCTGAACGAAAAATTTCCCCTCAGGTTTGGGGGGAGATACATTATGTGCCAGTGGTGAGAGTTCTCCATGCCCATAGATCCCTCAAAGTTGCCAACCAAGTTGGTAGGGTTGTAAAGAAGGCATATGGTGTGTTGTCTTTCATTGGCAGGGGAATTGAGTTTAAGAGCCGTGAGGTTATGCTGCAGCTCTGTAAAACTCTGGTTAGACCACACTTGGAATATTGTGTTCAGTTCTGGTCACCTCATTGTAGGAAAGATGTGGAAGCTTTAGGAGATTTACCAGGATGCTGCCTGGACTGGAAGGCAGGTCTTATGAGGAAAGGTTGAGGGAGCTAGGGCGTTTCTCATTGGAGCGAAGAAGGATGAGAGGTGACTTGATAGAGGTATACAAGATGGTGAGAGGCATAGATAGAGTGGATAGTCAGAGACTTTTTCCCAGGGCGGAAATGACTATTACGAGGAGGCATAATTTTAAGGTGATTGGAGGAAGGTATAGGGGAGATGTCAGAGGTAGGTTCTTTACACAGAGAATGGTGGGCGTGTGGAATGCGCTGCGGCAGTGGTAGTGGAGTCAGATACATTAGGGACATTTAAACGACTCTTGGATAGGCACATGGTGGAGAGTAAAATGTTGGTTATGCAGGGTAGATTGATCTTAGTAGGGATTGATCTTAGTAGTTTGGCACAACATCGTGGGCCGAAGGGCCTGTACTGTTCTGTACTGTTCTATGTTCTATTATGAAGGAAGAGATTCATTGAGTCATGGAGAAACACAGCACAGAAAAGGGCCCTTCAGCGTATGGAATCAACACCAATTCGAAACAACCACCAAACTATTCTTATCCCATTTCCTAGCACATGGCCCATAGTTTTGCGTACCCCTTGCATTGTAAGCACACATCCAAATACTTCTTCAATATTATGAGATTTCTGCTTCTATCTCCCTTACAGGCAGTGACTCCCACAAAAGTCTGTGTGAAAAGTTTTTCTTGCATCCCCTCGAAACCTTCTTGAATTTACCTTAAATCTATACTTCCCTGGTCATTGATTGCGAGGTGGGGCGTGGGGGGAACGGATTGTTTCATTCTGTTTACCCCGTCTCTGCTCCTCATAACTTTATACACCTCAAACATGTCCCCTCTCAGTCTCCTCTGATCCAAGGAAAACAACTCCAGTCTGTCAAAACTCTCTTCATACGTGAAACTCTCCAGGCCAGGGAACGTGGGATAAGGCCTGAAGATAACAGGAACTGGTAACAGGACAACAATGGGCTGCTTTGCGAATGGAAGAGCGCCGAGTCATTCAGATCTGGTAAGAGTTAAAACTGCAGGAAGTGCTGGCTCTATCAGGCAAAGCATACATTTGGACAAAACATTAGGGATTGCTCATGTGCATGGAGAAGTCCAAAGTAGGCATACATTTGGACAAAACGTTCAGATTGACCATGTACACACATAATTCCAAGCAAGGTACATAGTTGGCACAGAGACTTGTGTATAAAAAGCCTGAAGAAATCCCTTCATTGAATAACACTTTGAAGACTCACGTTGTAAGAAGTTACCTGAGGTCAGGAGATATGGTGAAAATGTCGAGCAGTTTAAGACTGGCCAGCCACGGACTCCCCTGGGTAATAATGTTTGGGTTTGTTAACACAAATCAAGGTAATGAAAGACAGTGTTAGAGATACCTCTAGTAGTTAGAAGTGTGTTATTTATTTAAGTACTTAAGTGGTTTTACAGAACTCTAAGTGTCTCTGCTGTTATCTTTGCCTATGTATTCAGTTTTGTCTCTCAGGGATGGGCCATAGGTAAATCTGTTCTGCACCCTTTCCGGTGCTATCCCACCCCTCCTATAATATGGATTCCAGAACTGCACACAATATTCTAGCTGTGGCCTGACCAAGATTTTATACTCGCATCACCTGCTTTGTCTAAAATCTCAGCGAACTCAGGGAAGTACCCCATTTGTCTCATTAACCACCTTCTCTAGAGGTCCTGATAACTTGAGGGACTAAAGTACATTTACACCACACTCTGACCCTTGATGCTTCCCAGGTTCCTGTCATTCATCATCTATTCCCTTGTCTTTATGTCTTGCCCAAGTGCATCACCTCACATTCTTCCCAATTCAATTCAGCAACAGGGACCAGGAGGTACAAGCTGCCAACTACCAATTGAATAAATTCCTTCAGCAAACCCAACACCCCGAGAATTTGGGATGGTTAAGAATCTGATAGAGTAATCAATCCGGGGCCGGAACTTTTGGCTGAATTGCTTTCAGATGTAATTTTTAGAAAAAGGGAAGAATTAGCAGAGGGAGAAAGTGCGAAAGATTGTTGGGAAATGAAATTGTGGTACTGGGTGATCAGCTAACAGAGGATACAGCCAATTTAAGGTACCACATGCAACATCTTTAATGTAATAGACTACGCGTAGTAGTATCCTTTGCTTTCTAACATTCTTCAGAAATATAGCACATCATAGACTCATGGCTTCTCAGAGCAAGTTTATTCATAGAATTCCCTACAACAGAACATTCGGCCTATCAAGTCCAGGCCTACCTTCTGAACAGCATCCCACCCAGACCCATCCCCATCTCCCTACCCTATCCCTGTAACCCTGCATTTCCCAAGGCGAATGCATCTAACATACACATCCCTAGACACTACGGGACAACTTAGCATGGCCAATCCACCCTAACCTGCACATCTTTGGACTGTGGGAGGAAACCGGAGCACCCGGAGGAAAGCCACGGAGACACGGGGAGAATATCAAACTCCACACACAGGCAGTCACCTGAGGGTGGAATCGAACGCAGGCCCTGGTGCTGAGAGGCAGCAGGGCTAAGCACTGAGCCACCATGTCATGGGGAAAACATTAGAATGTGCAGCAAGATGATGGTTAAGAGCAGAGAGCTGGTATCATACAATCCCCACAGTGCAGGAAGAGGCCATTTGGCTCATTGACTCTGCAGCAACCCAATGAAGAGCATCCCACCCAGACCTAGCCCCTGACTCTTGGTCCCTGGTAAGGCTAACCACTGTGCCACTCCTCCACCCCAAAGTTACTTGTTACTGATGTGTTTGAACCAATCTGAGATTATAGGTGACTCCAGACCCACACGGTGATGGGATTGACTCTGATCTAATCTCTGGGCAATTAGGAACAGGCAATAAATGCTGCCCTCATTACTGATACCCACATCCTGTGAGTGAATAACATTACATACATATTATTCAATCACTGGGTAATGTTCCTTTGGTACAAAAAAAGAGATTTAGTTCCAGGTTAAGAAACCCAGTAAAAACATTATCAGTGATTCACAGCATTCAATTTAAGTGAAAAGTAACAGCCCTGATTGGATGGCTATACAAAGACTCATGTCCCATGAGTTGAAAAACAAAAGTAAAGAGGTTTAAACAAATTGAAAGGGGACACCCACCAAGAATAATGATGATGGCAATAATTGTGTTGTGTATTTTTTCTGAGCTGTTCAGTTGTTGCAGACACCTTCTCTGTGAAGTGGGGTCTCCCCTCGCGTTGTGGGAAGACAATCCGAAATTAACTCGGAGGTGATGCATTTCGGAGCCTTTATGCTGTGCCCTGTGGTGTCCCCAAGGAGTAATTGATGTTGTGTCATTGTTTAAGAATCAGATGCTTTCCCTTTAATTAAATAAACTGCGTGGGCAGACCAAAGTTTCTTTAGTGATAAACTTTATTAGCACTGCTGGGAATGGACAATGAAAGGTAGGACCCTAGGAAGCACTGAGGATCAGCGGGACTTTGGTGTATATGTGTGCACTGCTCCCTTAAGGCATCGGGTGAATTAAGGGGTGAGGAATGCAGATACAATACTTGCCTTTATTAGCTGCGGCTTGGAGTTTGAGAGCTGGAAAGTTATACTGGAACTGTATAAAACATTCCTTGGGCCACAAACTAGAGTGTTGTGTGCAGTTCTGGAATCCAGCTTATAGGTGCCATGCGATAACACTGGGAAGGGTGCAGAGGAGATTTACCAGAATGGTGCCTGGGCTGGATGGTTTCAGTTATGAGGAGAGATTGGAGAGTCTGGGGTTGTTTTCCTTGGAGCAGAGGAGATTGAGGTGGGGAGGAATACGGTTGAGATGTGTAAAATTATGAGCGGTATAGATAAGACAGTCAGGAAGAAAGCTTTCCTGTTGTTGGAAAGACTAATGACCAGCGAGGTATAGATTCAGAAGAGACGTAAGGGAAATCTTCTTCCACCCACAGGGTAGTGGGGATCTGGAACTCACAGTCTGTAAAGGTGGTAGAGGTAGAAAACCCTCATAAACATTGAAGGAGCATTTAGATGTTCATTTACAATTCCCAAGGCTCTGGGTCAAGAACTGGAAAATGGGTCAGAATAGTAAGGTGGCTGTAGCAAAAACAAAGTTGCTGGGAAAGCTCAGCAGGTCTGGCACCATCTGTGAAGGAGAAAACAGAGTTAACGTTTCGGGTCCGGTGACCCTTCCACAGAAGGTGGCTGTGTTTGACTGGCATGGACAGTGAACAATTGATAACAGCTGCGGCTGGGTTCTAGGAGCAATGAACCTGTCCTTCCCAGCACTATCATGGGTCAAATATAGATTTGATCTTATTTTACTGATGCCCTGCAGTGTGCATTCATTACTGAAATGCCAGATCTTATAGCCCCTCTTAGGGCTAAGTCCCTGCACTCTAGCCAGTGCTGAATAGTGGCTTGTAACTAAAATAATTCACGTGATTAATCTATGTCAGCCAAAGGTTGACTTCCAGCACAGAGGGCATGTGGTAGTGTCCCCACCTCTGAGCCCAAAGGCTCGTGTTCCTGTCCCCACGGGACTTCCCAATGTTGAGAGTATTAATATCTCTGACACAGGTTAGAAGTTGGAAACTCAGATAAGTAGGGTTGAACACATAATGTGAGAGACTTGTAGAGTTTTTCTGGCAGGGGAAGAGGCCCTTCTGCCCAACTTACGTGTGCTAGCCACCAAGCATCTGTCTATTCCAAGCTGCATTTGACCTCTTGCTTTGTATGCTGTGGCATTTTACGTGACCATCCAAATAGTTCTTGCATGCTGTGATGTTCCTCCCCACTTTCCAGCAATGAGTTCCAGATAACCATCACCATTTGGGTGCACAATATTCTTCCTTAAATTGTCTCTAAGTCTGCCCCTTTCCTTAAATCGATGATCCCTGTTCATTGTTTGCTCCTCAAAAGGAGAAGCTTTTCTCTCTCCTACCCTAGCGACATCTTAACGAAATTTCTCGCTCCCAGTCAGATCCCACCTCGGAATTCTCAGCTTTAAGACTCATGGAATTCCAAATTGTGGAATTATTACAGAGAAGAAAGAGGTCATTTGGCCCATCGTTCCTGCACTGGCTCTTTATCTGGCCCGGCTCTATTGTCCAGGGCCAATCTTTCTGCCTATTACCCTGTACCCTTGCATTATATTCCAATACACATTCCAATGCCCCACCGGATGCCTCAATTACAATGATCTCCACCACACAGAAGGAAGATAATGCAGATTATTTAATCTCTCTTTGTAACTACAACTCTCCATCCCACTCAAAGTCCTGGCAACTGTGCTCTGCACCCTATCTATTTTAACTACGTTACCCAATATCTTAAAGTAACTGCCTCTGATGCATGGTATCATTTATATGTGTGATGAAATGGGAATTAAGATGCCTTTCTATTGGAAGAGGAGGGGACAATTCTATACAATTCTAGAGGGGACAATTGGAGAAAATGCAAAGGTGATGAAACTTCATAAGATTCAGAAAGTTCTGTAAACATATAGAACGTGGAAATGTACAATACATGATTGGGACTTTCAGCCCACAATGTTGTGCCAAACACGATGTCAAATGAAACTAATCCCTTCTGCCTGCCCTTATTCCATATGCCTGCATTCCTTGCATATCCATCTGCTTAACTAAAAGTCTCGTCAACACCCATATCTTATCTGTCTCCACCACCACCCCTGGCAGTGTGTTCTACACCCCTACCACTCTCTGTGTAAAAAAACTTGCTACTCACATTTCCTTTGAACTTACCCTCCCTCAATCTAAATGCATGCTCCCTAGTTTTAGACATTTGAACTCTGGGAAAAAGATTCTGACCGTCAAACCCATCTACGCATCTCATAGTTTTATAGATTTCTATCAAGTCTCCCCACAGTCTCCGTCGCTCTAGAGAAAGCAACCTGAGTTTTTCTAGCCTCTCCTTATAGCTCATACTCTCTAATCCAGGCAGCAACCTGGTAAACCTCCTCTGCACCCCCTCCAATGCCTCCACATCCTTCCTTTCATGCAGCAAGCACAAATGAACTTAACACTTTAAGTGCGGCCTAACTAAAGCCTTGCAAAGATGCAACATGGCATCCTGATACTTGCACTCAATTCCCCAACCAATAAAGGACAAGCATGCCTAACGCCTTCTTTACCACCCTATCTACTTGTGTGGCCACTTTCAGGGAGCTATGGACTTGAACCCCAAATCCCGCTGTGCATCAATGCTGTTCATTGAACAGAAACCAAGAGATGGTGTTTCCAACTATGAGCAGGATTCAAAGCCAACAGCTCCAGATAGTGACAAATAGGACCTGGATATGTTTCAGAAGATGTGCTTTTGGGCAGAAACTACTTTCAATTGAAGCACTTTGGATTAAGGGATAGTTACAACGAAAAGGATGAGGTTAACCCTTTATTTCATCTTAGTTCAGACCCAGACTCAGGTGTCTATGTTTAAACATTTATCCATGCATGCAATGAGCATACACGCTTAACGAAAATGGTATGCAGCTTAAACCTTTATTACACAAATAAAGGTTTCATACCTTTTCATTGCAGATGCTGAGTTTCCAAATGACTATTCCTGCAGATAATAATTTCCAGTGCAAATTGACTTGCCCCGAGATGATGTCAGGGATGGAGAATTTCAGTGAGGAAGACAGGGTGGATAAACGCGGATTGTATTCTGCGGGGCAGAGAGTTTAGGGGGTGGGGTGTACAGATTGTGGTGTATAAAATTCAGAGAGGCACGCACAAGGAGGTTAGGAAGCAACTATTCCGTTTTCGCTGAGGAGGTAATAACAAGGGGGAACATTCAAAAAGGAAGTGGCAGGAAGTTTAGAGGGGCCTTTGAGGAATACTTTTTCACCCAGAGGTCAGGGGGAATCTGAAAGCTACTGCCTAGGAGAGCAGCTGAGACAGGAGACCTCACAACTTTTAAGATTAATTTGGATGAGCCCTTAATTTATCAACATGCAAGGTTGTGGGCCGAGGGCGGGAAAGGGGAACTAGAGTAGGTAGTTTTGGTGGTACAGAATGGGGAGGGGATGGCCTAGTGGTATTTATCAATGGAATATTAATCTAGAGACACTCACGATCGGGACATAACGTTCTAAGGAATCGGGCTCGGATTCCATCATGGCAGATGGTGGAATGTGAATCCAATAAAAATTTGGAGTTAAGAGTCTGATGATGACCCACTGTCTATTGTCGGAAAATCCCATCTGGTTCACTAATGCCCTTCCTTACTTGGTCTGGCCTAAATGTGATCCCAGACCCACAAAGATGCACTTGACTCTTAACTGCTCTCTGGGCAATTAGGGATGGGCAATAAATGATAGTCTGGCTAGGGGTCGCCTTTGTCCCCTGAATGAATTTTTAAAACAGACTAGATGGGCCGAACAGCCTCTTCTGCTCTGTATGATTCTATAATACTGTCAGCCATGTTTGCACGGTTCAAATCCCGAGTTTGTACACATGGCGACATTGACAATAAAACAAAAAACATAAAACAAAAACTAAAAGAAGTGCCGGAACAGAAATCTGAATCAGAAACAGAACTTGCTGGAGGAACTCAGTAGGTTTGGCAGCATCCGTGGAGAGAAAGCAAGCTTAACGTTTCAAATCCAGCGGTCCCCTTTGAGAACTGAGCGTAACGAGGATAAAGAGGTAGTTACGTGGACGACAGGGGATGGAGAGAGCGAGCAGATGGAACCTGGAGACAGAGAGAAAGGAAGTCAGTCAGACAAAAGGCATGATCGATAGTGAGCCAGGCGAGAGGAAAGCTGAGACAGTGAGTCGGTGAAACTGGGTTGGTTGGGTTGGGTGGATGAAAGAGATGTGCGTTCACCTCAATATTGGATCCTGACACTGTAGTGTCCCACCCCACTCCCCCACAAGCAGAAAACGAGATGTTGTTCCTCCAGCTTAGTGCTGAGCCTCGTTGGAAAACTGCAAACAGACCGGAGAACAAGATGTTGGCCATGGGACCACCACGGCGTGTTCAAGTGACAGGCTACTGGAAGCTCAGAGTTGTTTTTACAGACAGAAGGTAGGTGTTCCACAAACTGGTCCCTCAGGTCTGTATTTTATCTCCCCAGCGTAGAGGAGACCGCTTTCCGAGCACAGACACAGTCGACCAGATTGAGTGAAGTGCAGTTAAGTCACTATCTCACCTACACTGTCCAAAACTAATCCACGGATTTACATGATCCAATCAGGGCTTTAACTAGCCACATTTTTAACTGTTACCACGAATGTGTGGTTACAGGAAACCTGTACTGTCTGTTATCCCTAGTGTTCGGTTTTGAGGAGGCGACCGCTCTACCTCAGATGAAAGCAGAATAACTACAGACAGTGCAAATCTGGAATAAAAGCAGATGCAGAGAGAGAAGTGGTGACTGTTTCAAGTCTGATAATGACTCTTCTTTGCTTTTACCCCTTTTTAATCTCATCCAACCTCTTCCGTCAGGCAGAAGAGACAAAAGTTTAAGCACATGGACCAACAGATTCCAGAACAGCTTCTTCCCCGCTGCTATTAGACTTCTGCATGGGCCTCTCGAATTTTAAATCTAATGTTGATCTTGTGTTTTGTGCACCATCTTTGCAGCTGTAACTTTATATTCCTCACTCCACATCTTATGATCAGCCTGCACTCCACGCAAAACAAAACTTTTCACTGCACTCGGGTACATGTAACGATAATAAATTAAACCGACTCAAATTTTCTTTTTTCATTCACAGGATGAGGGCGTTGCTGGCTATGCTGCATTTATTGCCCTGAGGGTAGCTAAGAGTCAGCCACATTGCTGTGGGTCTGGAGTCATATGTAGGCCCGACCAGGTAAGGATGGCAGTTTCCTTCCCTAAAGGACATTAGTGAACCAGATGGGTTTTCCGAACAATCAACAATGGATTCTTAGTCATCATTACTTTCTTAATTCCAGATATTTTTATTGAATTCAAATTCCAGCATCTGCCGTGGCAGGATTTGAACCTGGGTCCCGAGAATGTTATCTGGGTCTCTGGATTAACAGTCCAATGATAATACCACTAGGGCATCGCTTCCCTCAAAAATTAGTGAATACATGTTCCCTAGTCCCTGTGCTCAGCTACATGTGACAATAATAAATTATATTAACTCAAATCAACGAACACATGTTCCTTTGCCCTTGCACAGTCCATCTGTGAGGAACATCTTTTGTTTGTCGCGAACCTTGTGTCTACCTTCACCAAAACTCCCTCTCATTCCACAAGAACAATCCCAGTTTCTCCAACTGAACCTCAGAGCAGAAATTCCTTATCCCTGAAACACTTCTCACCTCCTGGGAAAAAAAAATCTCCCACTGGAGCGTCCTCACATCTTTCCTAAAGTTTGGTGACCAGAACAGGGTGCGATACTCTAGCTGAGACCTGACCTTTTTTAAAAAGGCTCAGAATAACCTCCCAGCCTCTTGTGTACAAAGTTTCTACACATGGAGCCCGGTAATTCCCAAATCCTGCTGGTCCATTCTCTTTGTACGTCCTGCTCCATTCACAGATCAGTGAACATGGGACTTTCCATCCCTGCACTTTCTGCAGAACTGAGCCATTACATCTATCTTGCCTTTGCTTCCTGCTTCTGTCAAAATGTACCACCAAGCACCTCTCTGTATCAAACTCCAGCTGCCACTCCTCTGCCCACTCTTTGAGCCTGGTGAGGTCCTGTTCCAGATAGTTGGCATCATTATTTGTAACACATGCAAGTTTTGGGAATTGGCTCCTTTTTTCCAACTCATGTATAAATCTCCGAAAAAGTAAGTGGTCCTCATACAGACACTTGGTATCACAATCATCGAATATTCTCCAGTTAATTACACAAGTTGCTGTTCACTGTCAATCCCCTAGCAGATACAGAAGGTCCTGCTCAATGTCTCTCAGTTTTCTGACCCACACCTTTACGTGCTCTGTGATAAAACACTTCTTTTACCTACCAAAGCCACCCCTCCCTGCATCAATAGCTCTGTCACAGAAAGGGTGTTTCCTCTTGCAAAGCTTGAAAGGGTTCAGAAAAGAATTCTAAGGATGTTGCCAGGGTTGGAGGGTTTGAGCTACAGGGAGAAGCTGTATAGGCTGGGGCTATTTTCCCTGGAACGTCGGACGCTGAAGGGTGACCTTAAGAAGGTTTATAAAACCATGAGGGGCATGGAGCGGGTGAATAGACAAGGGTGAATTCTCCAAGCCCCTGTGATAACTGTTAAAGGCCACTTACAGGCTAAGATGGAAGCATTTGGACACTGTCCATCTCAGCAGTGTCAGCTAACAGACTGACGATGAAACCAGGAGTGGTTTTGTAACTGATTGTTTGTAATTTCCCCGACTCATTCCCTGTCACTGACTCGCCAAGGGCTCTTGTTGAACAATTCTGGCTTCTTTTCACTGCGTACGCCAAGTGCCAAAGCTGTGTAACATGACTTGAATTGATGGTCCTGTTTGAATTCACCCCTTGTTCTGAGGATATGAGTAATGTGATAAATGGAGGAGGTTGACAGAGTCCTCTCTGTTTCTGGGGATAAGTGTCATGTACAGTTGTTCCAACCCTGCCTTAATGTGGCCCTTGCAGTTTACCTTCTCACAAACAATCCTCCTTTTGATGTTTGGTGTAAGTGTCCCCAGGGCGTCAGGTACTAGAGCCGTCGCTGAATGTTTAACCCTTTGCTGTCTGTTCCAGGTGCCCGGACAGTGTTGTTCTGAGGTACAGTCTGTGTGTTAGGAATGGGAGGTCACCCACCATTGCAGCCCAGACCCCAGCCCTGGTGAATGTAAGGCGCTCCCACTGCCTCACACAAACAAGGAACAAACTTGACCCTTCCAGCCTGCTCGGCCTTTCAATGGGATCGTGGCTGGGCTGGTTTTAACGTCAACTCTAACTTCCTGCTGGGAATCTCTCATCCCCTCCGTAATCTAACCCCCTACCTCCAAAATATTTGAGTTTGAGTTTGATTTAATGTTGACACGTGTACCAGGATACAGTGAGAAGTGTTGTTTTGCGTGGTACGCGAGCAGATCACATCATAGAAAGTGCATCAGGGTAGCAGAATATAAAACTTTGAGGAAAGATCCAACTGAGTTGCTGAAGCTCGATAAAAAAATGACACCAGACCGAGGGAACAGGATTGAAAAAAGAAGCAGCATTTCCGATGTGAATAATTTTGCCTGTTTTAACAGTGTGTAAGTCCCTCTGTCCCAGAATAGAATTGGAATTAGTTCTAATTATCACATGTACTGGGGGGCCAGGGATACAGGAGTCATCATTCCTGGTGCCATCTCAGGTACAAAGGAACGGAGGCACAATATCTTAGGTATGAAGTTGAAAAATCAAGAAATAAGTTTTAAAAGTTCAACATTACAGTTCTCCTTAGTATAAAGTAGAAAAATAAAGAAAGAAAGTTAAAACTTCAGCTTCTGATACTGTTAAACACTTTTAAGAGAGTGGGTCTGAACTAATAAGGAACTCATAGGGTACCAGACGGAGGCTGTATGCGGATTTGAGGCTGGATTCCAACCCCTCGATTCTATTCAAACGGTAGATGAGACTTGAGGGGCAAATACTCAAAATCTCTTGCTAATTCTTGAAGTGGAAGAGGGATGCACTGTAGCCCAGGGTGTGCTCAACACAAACATAGAGTCATAGAGCTGTACAGCATTGAAACAGACCCTTCAGTCCAACTTGTCCGTGCCGACCCAGATATCCTAATTTAATCCAGTTCCATTTGCCAGCATTTGTCCCATATCCCTCTAAAAACCCTTCCTTATCTATGTACCCATCCAGATGCCTTTTTTAATGTTGTAATTGTACCAGCCTCCACCACTTCCTCTGGCAGCTCGTTCCATACACGCACCACCCTCTGTGTGAAAAAGTTGCCCCTTAGTTCTCTTTTAAATCTCTCCCCCTCTTACCTTAAACCTATGCCCCTCTAGTTTTGGACGCCCTCACCCTGGGAGAAGACCTTGACTATTCACCCTATCCGTGCCCCTCATGATTTTATAAACCTCTATAAGGTCAACCCTCAGCCTCTGATGTTCCAGGGAGAATAGCCCCAGCTTATTCAGCCTCTCCCTATATTTCAAACCCTCCAACCCTGGCAACAGCCTTGTAAATCCTTTCTGAACCCTTTCAAGTTTCACAACATTCCAGGGAGCCTAGAATTGAATTCAGTATTGCAAAAGTGGCCTCACCAATACAGCCGCAACATGACCCTCCCAACTCCTACACTCAACGCACTGACCAATAAAGGTAAATGTACCAAACACCACCTTCACCAACCTGTCTATCTGCGTCTCCACATTCCAGGAGCCATGTACCTGCAACCACAAGGTCTCTCTGTTCAGCAACACTCCCCAGGAACCTACCATGAATTGTATAAGTCCTGTCCTGGTTTGCCTTTCCCAAAATGCAGCACCTCAACATTTATCTAAATTAAACTGACGAGAGAGGGATTGGCAAGGGTAACTCCAAGAGTCTGCGGAGGGGTAGAGATAAGGTTCAGTGGGAGGGCAAAAACTTGGCAGCTGGAAAATAACATGGGCACATGCACATACACACACACACACACACACACACACACACACA
>NC_063375.1:2225167-2249695 GCF_021869965.1 Rhincodon typus
CTGGGCCCTATCACTGACCGCCATTAGTCCGTGCTGGGCCCTATCACTGACCGCCATTAGCCTGCACTGAGCCCTATCGCTGACCGCCATTAGCCCGCACTGGGTCCTATCACTGACCACCATTAGTCCGCACTGGGCCCTATCACTGACCAGCATTAGTCCACTCTGGGCCCACTCACTGACTGCCATTAGCCTGCACTGGGCCCTATCACTGACCGCCATTAGTCCGCTCTGGGTCCTATCACTGACCGCCATTAAGCCGCACTGGGCCCTATCACTGACCGCTATTAGCCCGCAGTGGGCCCTGTCACTGACCGCCATTAGTCCGCACTGGGCCCTATCACTGACCACCATTAGTCTGCACTGGGCCCTATCACTGACCGCCATTAGTCCGCACTGGGCCCTGTCACTGATCGCCATTAGTCCGCACTGGGCCCTATCACTGACCGCCATTAGTCTGCACTGGGTCCTATCACTGACCACCATGGTTCAGTGCTTCAACAGGAGCTAGGTGGCAGTGAAATAAAAGTGAGAAACAAAACGGGAACAGACAGAGCAGACAGAACGGGGGCTCAGAAAGCCCTCACTCCTCCTGCATCATCTTACCCGAAGTTTGAAAAATCACATTAAGTTTTCAAAAACCAGCGAGTAAACTTTCCTTCATTGTAAAGTACAATTTGACGGGTTATTTCCCTTCCTCACACTTATCACAGTTAGCACTTCGTTATCCAGTTTAACAAAAAGTGCGGCCTATCTCAATATGTCATGATGGCCATACCAAAGGTAAATATTTTCGTCCTTACCCTTGATCTGGTATTGGGACACATTCTGACTGTTCGCGTGGAACTGTTTTATTTTCCAAACTCCGCTGCCATCTGTAATATCCGCGCTGTGCTGCTTTATCCAGCCACTGACTATTCTGTCTGGTTCGCCTTTGCTTTTACCTTTGATTGATGTTTGATTTTTTGGCCATTTGTTACCATAAGATGGACAGTATACATTGCACTGACAAAACGATGACTGTGTTCCTGGGAATTAGTGACTCTGCTGATTAGTTTAAAAAACATCGCCTGGTATTTTATGTTAACGGCTGAAGAACGTACCTTGGTTTTGTAAACACACAAACGACATTTATTAATCCCCTGCGTTATTAACAGTCAAATTCCTCCACGATATTCTAACCCCGTGCGCCCCATTGGATTTAATTCTGTTATTTGATGTTTTCGCCTTCAGCAACATTAACAACGTTTTTTATTCTCCAGTGTGTTTGGCAGTCGAAGTCCTCCACAATATTCTAACCCTGCGCGTCCCATTTGGTTTAAGTCTGTTATTCGATGTTTCGCCTTCAGAAACATTCTAGTGACCAGCAGAGCCCACAGGAGACTCCAAACTCAAGGCATAGAAACATTGAAAACATAGGAGATAGGAGCAGGAGGAGGCCATTCTGCCCTTTGCATCCGCTCTGCCATTTTTCGCGATCATGGCTGATCATCCAACTCAGCAGCCTTTCTTCTCATAAACTTTAATCCCATTTGCTCCCCCAGTACCATGTCTAGTCGCCTCTTGAATGCGTTCAACATTTTGGTGCCCTTTGGTAATGAATTCCACAGGCTCACGATGCTTTGGGTGAAGAAATGTCTCTTCATCTCCTCCCTAAATGGCCTACCCCGAATCCTCATGCCTGTGACCCCTTGTTCTGGATACAGCCGCCATCGGGAGCCACCCTCCCAGCACCTACCCTGTCCAGTCCTGTTCGAACAGTGAGGAGGAATCCAGAGGCACAGAGATGCAGAGTCGAAGGCATCATCTTCTGGTATTTCCTAACATCGGACCCCACCCACCAAAAAAGATATTTCCCCTCCCCACCCCTGTCTGCTCTCCATAGGGACCACAACTCCCTCATTGGCTGCACACGCCCCACCAACATCTCCACCACGCCCAGGGACCTTTCCCTGCAACCGCAGGAGATGCTACACCTGCCCCTACACCTATCCCCTCTCCCCTCTGCCCATAGCCTCAAACAATCCTTCCAAATCCAGCAGAGATTCAACTGCATCAGAGATAGTAGGAACTGCAGATGCTGGAAAATCTGAGCTAACAAGGTGTAGAGCTGGATGAATACAGCAGGCCAAGCAGCATCGTAGGAGCAGGAAGGCTGACGTTTTGGGCCTAGACCCTTCATCAGAGATTCAACTGCACTTCCTCCAACCTCATTCCACTGTGTCCGCTTCTCCCAATGTGGCCTCCTGTATCTCGGGGAGACTGAACGCAGACGCGGGAGACCAGGCTCGCAGAGCATCAATCAACCCGACCTTCCAGCTGCCATTCACTTTAATGCCGCCACCCCCACACTTCCTTGGCGACATGCCCATCCTTGGCCTCCTCCACCGTCAGAGTGAGATCAAACGTAACTTGGAGGAACAACACCTCATATTTCACTTTGGGAGCTTATAGCCCAATGGCCTGAATATTGATTTCAGCTTCAAAATCTCTCCAACCCCCGACCTGTCCATCTTCCGACTCATCTGTCCCCTCCACCCTTCCCGCTGACCAACCACAATAATCTGCATCCACCTATCTCCATCCCCACCTACCCTCCCCCCGCCCCACTCCCCCCTCCCTCTATTTAGTCCTGGGCTCCCCTCCCACTCCCCAGGCCTGATGAAGGGTTTCAGCCCAAAACATTGACTTCCCTTCTCCTCGGATTCTGTCTTTTTAAGTTGTGCTTTTTCAGCTCCGTGCTTATCGAACTGTGGAATTTTACCATTCGCTAGCTCAGCCAATTTCGTCCTCTTGCAGTCAACGTTAATGGTTTATTCTCTTTGGGTGTGGATATAGAAATTGGGCCATCAGTGTAATTCTCAGAAGGCTTGCAAGAGAATTGGGCTTCATGATGCATCTCCTGAGCTCCTGCACTTACAATGCAATTCTTGCTGTGCCCAAAATAAATTCAGTGAAGTGTTGAAAAATATACTTTAAATATTCATTTACTCAAATATATCGACAAATAAGATTACTTCATTGATCAATGATACCACCATGTTCATATCTGGAGAGGTGAGGAAGTGTAGAAAGTGAAGTCATACAGAGAGAGAAAGAGGAAGGAAATGACCTCAAGGAAACAAAATATCCCCTTCTCAAACCAGGAATAGGCCGCAAGATGTAAGACCTCATTGCCCATCCAGAACTAATCTGTAACTTTGGCATTTGACATTTCGTACAGTGATGCAGCATGGAAACAGGCCCTTCGGCCTAAACTGGTCCATGCTGACCATGGTGCCTACTCAGCTAGTTCCAATTGCCTGCATTGGGCCCATTTCCCTCTAAACCCTTCCCATCCATGTACCTATCCAAATGTATTTTTTAAATGTTGCTATTGTACCTGCCCCAACCACTTTCTCTGGCAGCCCATTCCAAACACCCACCACCTCTGCATGAAGAAATTGCCCCAAGGGTCCATCTTAAATCTTTCCCCTCTCACCTTAAACCCTGGGAAAAAGATGATATGCATTCATTCTCTCTATGTCCCTCATGATTTTATACACCTCACTAAGGTCCCTCCTCATTCTCCTACATTCCAAGGAATAAAGTCCTATCATGGCCAACCTCTCCCTAAAACTCAGGCCTACTAGTCATGGAAACATCCTCGTAAATTTTTTTTGTGCCCTTTCCGGTTTAACTATGTCTTTCCTATAACAGGGTGACCAAAACTGTACACAATACTCCAAGTACAGCCTCACCAACAGCTTATACAAGTGTAAAATAACATCCTAACTCTTGTAGGCACTGAGGAATTTCTGGTGCACACCACATTGTTAGATATGGCTTTAAGCGAATTGAAGACTGAAAAAGTCTCCAGCTGGGCTGCTTTACACAGCCTTAAGGAAACCAGTTCTTATACAGTGCTTGTGCATGTCAGCGATCACTTTTATTTTCTGAATTGTAAAAGTAAGTATTAAATTTGCCATGGCTTTGCTTTGTCATGATACAGTGAGGACTCGTGGCAAGTTTAATCTAGGAGCCATTAAGCCTCAGGTGAGCAGCAAGTTGTTTATAGATGGTTCATTTTCTTTAAGGGGTGAGGTCCAACAACACTGTGGCTTTAGAATTAGAATTAGAATCCCTACAGTGTGGAAACAGGCCCTTCGGCCCAACAAGTCCACACCGAACCTCAGAGCATCCCACCCACATCCATCCCCCTATGACCCACCTAATATACACCCTCTACCTCCCTGAACACTACTGGCAATTTAGCATGGCCAATCCACCTAACCTGCACATCTTTGGACTGTGGGAGGAAACCGGAGCAAACCCACGCAGACACGGGGAGAATGTGCAAACTCCACACAGCCAGTCGCCCGAGGCTGGAATCGAACCCAGGTCCCTGGCGCTGTGAGGCAGCAGTGCTAACCACTGTGCCACCGTGTCGGTATATTTTGTCCTTTCTTTTGAAGGGATGTATAATGGCAGAGGTGCCAAACAATGTGCCAGCTCCACAAGAGTAAGCAGCATTTTTTAAATTCATTCATGGGATAAGGGCTTCGCTGGCTAGGCAGCATTTATTGCCCATCCCTAATTGGCCAGAGGGCAGTTCAGAGTCAACCATGTTGTTGTGGGTCTGGAGTGACATGTAGGCCAGACCAGGTAAGGATGGCAGTTTCCTTCCCTAAGGGACATTAGTGAACCAGATGGGTTTTTCCTGACAATTGACAATGGATTCATTGTCGTCATTAGACTCTTAATTCCAGATATTTTATTGAATTGAAATTACACTACCTGCCATGGCAGGATTTGAACCCTGGTCTGCAGCACATTTCCTGGGACTCTGGATTAACAGTCTAGCCATAATACCACTAGGCTGTTGCCTCCCCAGCTCGTGAGGCCTTGGATTTTTTTTTAAAATTGGACGATAGAAGCAGCTTGAATGGATGTGATCAAACTCTCACAGAACCAGGATTTTCAGTTTAGTTTTTCAGTTCTTGCTTCAGTTCTTAGAGGGTTGGAAGCTGCAGTAAGTCTCTCCTGCTACTCTCCCTCGGAATTTTACTCTTGATTTCTTTATCATCCTGGGCTCCTGGAGTTGCATGTGAGATAATCTGATTTCTGAGATTGCCTTTTACCCAAGGGGTATGTTTATGGAATGTTACTATATTGGAACAGTTAATTAGGACAGTTAGCATACCTATTATTCTGTTAAGTTATTGCAGCTCCTTCTTTCTTTTGTCATATTCTAACTATAGTTGATGAATAAAGTGTGTTTTAAATCCAGTAGTTTGACCAATCGAATTATATCTGGAAACGCAACAGCTTACATTTACCTTTAAAATGAGAAAGAGTTCAGGCCTAGACTATCTTCTGAATATTTTGAGGGGATTTGAGATGGTCCATAACGGTGTCTAAAGTTTTGGAGAAGATGTGGAGCTCGAGTTGTAGATTGGGTTATAGATATACTCGCCTAGCTGGTGGGTTTGGTTGCAAACGTTTCATCACCCTGCTAGGTAACATCGGTGAAGCATTGGTGTTCTGTCCCGCTTGTTATTTATATGTCTCGGTTTGCTGGGGTAGTTGGTACCACTTCTGGTTCTGTTTCTCAGTGGTTTGTACACAGGGTCTAATTCAATGCGTTTGTTGATGGAGTTCTGGCTGGAATACTTCCAGCAATTCCCTGGCATGTCTCTGTTTGGCTTGTGCGATTATCGATGTGTTGTCCCAAGTCGAATTCATGTCCCTCGTTGTCCGTGTGTAGTGAAACAAATGAGAATTGGTCGTGTCTCTTGGTGGCTAGTTGGTATTCGTGTGTCTGTATTGTCATTTTTCTTCCATTTGTAGTGCTTCTCATCATTCTTACATGGTATTTTGTATATTACACTGCTTTTGTTAGTTTTGGGTATGGGATCCTTTATGTTTGTCAGTAGCTGTCGCAGGGTGGTTGTCCGTTTGAGGGCTACTCTGATACCTAGGGGTCTGAGTACTCTTGTGGTCATCTCTGATATGTCCCTGATGTACGGTAGGGTGATTAGTGAGTCTGGTCGTGTTGTGTCTTCCTGTTGTGGTCTGTCTTGGACGTAATGGCAGATTGTGCTTTTCGGGTATCCATGTCTTTTGAAGACTCTGTGTAGGTTCTCCTGTTCTGCTTTGTGTAGTTCCGGGTTGCTGCAGTGTGTTGTGGCTCAATTAAATAGTGCCCTAATGCAGCTCTGTTTGTGGGCGTTGGGGTGGTTGCTGGTGTAATTAAGTATGTGGCCTATACGTGTGGTCTTTCTATATATGCTAGTCTGGAGTTCCCCACTGTTTTTGCATTCTACCATTATGCCCAGGAAGGGTAGTTTGTTGTTGTTCTCTTCTTCTTTTGTGAATTTTATCCTGGTGAGGATGTTCTTTATGTGTCAGTGGGTTTCATCTAGTTTTGTGCGTTTAATAACCACAAAGGTGTCATCGACATATCGGACCCAGAGTTTGGGTTGTATAATGGGGAGGACTGTCCATTCTAACCTTTGCATTCCTGCTTCTGCAATCAGTCCTGATATTGGGAATCCCATTGGTGATCCATTGATTTGTTTGTATATGCTGTCGCTGAAGGTGAAGTGGGTTGTGAGGCACAGATCTAGTAGTTTCATGGTGGCGTCCTTATTGATGTTGTTGGTGCCCTGGGTTATCTGCTTACTTGATTCATCCAGTAGTGTGGCAATTGTTTCTTTGTCTAGGTCCATGTTTATGGATGTAAATAGTGCTGTTACATCAAAGGATATCATTATCTCGCCCTCTTCTATTCTGGTGCCCTTGATGATGTTGAGGAATTCTTGGGATGAGTGGATGGAGTGGGTAGTGTTGTCAACTAAGTATTTCAATTTCTGTTGTAGTTCTTTGGCAAGTCTATATCTTGGTGTAGCTGACAGTGAGACAATGGGTCTGTGGGGGACCCCCGGTTTGTGTACCTAAGGAAGTCCGTAGAATCGGGGTGTGTTGGATCCCTCTGGCTTTATTTTGTTTTGGTAGTCTGTCTTGCTAATGTCTCCTGAGTTGTGTAATTTCTTCAGGCTTGTTGTAATCCGGTTCGCTCAATGTGATGTTGGGTCTATCGCCATCTGTTGGTAGGTGTCAGTATCTGCTAGCAGTGCATTAGCTTTCTCGATGTATTGAGCTCTATTAAGTATTACTGTCATGCGCCCTTTGCCCACTTTAAAATTACAATGTTTCAGTCTTTCTTGAGTCTTTCCAGGGCTTTTGTCTCTTCTGTGTTGAATGTGTTCCACTTTCCTTTTTTGTTCAGTGTTGGGACTATCGTCTGTCAGATGGTCTGTTGTATTTTTCCCTTGAGTCCATTGTTCTTTAGTGTCAATTCCAGCGCAGCCAAGAAATCAGTCTTTTTGGTGTCTCTGTAGATATAATCCAGTTCGCGTACTAGGATGGTCTTCCCAGTGTCCGTAAGTTAAGGAGCCATTGTCTCACTACCAGCCAACCTAAACTCTTAGGAGGCTCAACTTTTGTGCACACAGGCAAAATGTCAAAATCTTACATTGCAGAGATCCAACACATGGAAGACACATCGAAGCTAACAAGTAAGATCAAACAATAAAAGCATTGGCAAAATGTCAAAGTAATGTTGTTATCCATGTCCCATTCATCTTTATTCTCATCCTTCCTAAATATCAGGAAAACTAACATTAATATCTCCGTTTAGATAGAACATAGAACATAGAACAATACAGCACAGTACAGGCACTTCGGCCTACCAGTCAAGGTAGTTTACCAATCATTTCTGCAAATTGTACCAGCTTCAATTAATAACTGATTGTGAAATGTGCATGACAGCAAGCAGTATTTTGATTCTATTATAGCATGCTTGAAGATAAAATTTGTCATGGAGTAGGTTTTTGGGAGATAGGAATGCGTGTAGGGACTGGGGCTGAGTCACAAAATAGCAGGGAGGTGTTTAGGGAGTGTAGCACGTTACAAAGATAGGGAGAGAGTTATTGCGGCCGGCGAAGGTGAAAGTGAAAGACATAGGAGCAGAAATTAGGCCATTTGGCCCATTGGGTCTGGTCTGTCATTCAATCATGGCTGATAGGTTTCTCAATCCCATTCTCCCACCTTCTCCCCACAATGTTTGATCCCTTTAACAATCAAGAACCAATTATCTCTGCCTTAAATATAATCAATCACCATACAGGGAGATAGAGAGGGTTGTAGATACTTGTTGAACTCCCAGAGATAGGGCTGGCAGTAGGGGCTGAAGCATATTAGAGAGATGGGGGCCGGTGTGGGGCAGGAGGAGGGTTCAAAGACAGATAAGTGTGTACAGGCTCAGGGAGATGGAGGGATATAGAGGTCGGAGGAGTTTAAAGATACAGGAATGTTTGCTAGCAGTGGTGCAAGTGACAAAGATAACGAGGAGTGCAGTGGCTGGAAGAGCTATCAGTAAGTGGCAGGTGTGCAGGCCTGGAGGAGGTGACAGAGGTAGGGGTATGAGGGGCTGGAGGAGTTTCCAGAAATAGGAATTGTGCAGGTGCTGGAGGAGGTCAGAGGGATAGGTATGGGTGTGGGTAACGGAGGAGGTTAGAGAGATAGGGAAGGGTGTAGGGATTTAGAGAACTTTATAGAGATGGGGAGGAAGATATGGATTGGAGGAGGTTACAGAGATAGGGAGGGGTGTGATTTTGGAGGAGGTTATAGAGATAGGGGGAGGTTTAGGGGCTGGAAGAGGTTACAGAGATAGGGAGGGGTGTGATTCTGGAAGAGGTTATAGGGATAGGGAGAGGTTTAGGGACTGGAAGAGGTTCAGAGATAGGGAGGGGTGTGTGTCTGGAGGAGGTTATAGAGGTAGAGGGAGGTTTAGGGGCTGGAAGAGGTTACAGAGATAGGGACGGTTGTGATTCTGGAGGAGGTTATAGAGGTAGGGGGAGGTTTAGTGGCTGGAAGAGGTTACAGAAATAGGGAGGGGTGTGAGTCTGTAGGAGGTTATAGAGGTAGGGGGAAGTTTAGGGGCTGGAAGAGGTTACAGAGATAGGGAGGGGTTTAGGGGATGGAGAGGTTACAGAGATAAGTTGGAAAATAGGAGCAGAAGGAATTTATCAAGATAGGCTGAAGTGGATGGTGTGGTGGAGTGTACAGAAATTGGGAGGTTTGTCGAGGCTGGAGAAGTCTAAAGACCAAGGGGATGTTTTGGAACGGGGTTACTGAGATAGGGAGGGCCGTAGGAGCTGCTGGAGGTTACAGATTTTGGGAGGGTTTTAGTGTCTGGAGGAGGTGACAGATTGGGAGGGACGTGGCAGCTAGTGGAGGGAAAATAAATCGTGAGGGAAGTAGGCGTTGGAGGAAAATCTGAGGCAAGTGCGAATTATTGACTGTCAACTACATCTAGAAATACTCAGCGAAAAGTATTTCGGTGCCACAATCCAGCACCGTCTTGGCCAACGAAAAGAATAAAAAACGGAAATTACGGAATAGAGTTCAGCTTTTGTGCGAGGCATCTTCAAACACAGTTTCAGGGCAAGGTGTCCCGGACCATAAAGGGTCCTTGCTCCACGTATAGCAATGACGGCCCTGCACAGGTGGTATGGTGGCTCAGTGGTTAGCACTGCTGCCTCACAGCACCAGGGACTCGGGTTCGATTCCACCCTTGGGTGACTGTCTGTGTGGAGTTTGCACATTCTTCCCATATCTGTGTGGGTTTCCTTCGGGTGTTCGGGTTTCCTCCCACAGTCCAAAGACGTGCAGAGTAGGGTGGATTGGCCATGATAAACTGCCCCATAGTGCCCAGGGATGTGTATATTAGGTGGGTTATAGGGGGACGGGTCTGGGTGGGATGCTCTGAGGATCAGTGAGGACGTGTTGGGTCGAAGGGCCTATTCCCACACTGTAGGGACTCCAAGAGGCTGCACTTAAGACAAGCTGCCTTCAGAAGTCCCCTGCTCCAGGCACAGCCGATGTTGCATTGGCTTCCCCTGTGATGTTAGAAGACGAAGGGGAAAAAAAAAAATGAGAGACAGAGAGAAAGATGAGGCTGGCCTGGAGCCCAAACATTACCTACTGTGTAGGCATCGCCAGTTTGGAGATGGTGCTAGGGGTTGGAGGGTTTGAGCAGCAGGAAGGGGCTGGATAGGCTGGGGCTATTTTCCCCCAGAGGGGGTGACCTTGTAGAGGTTTATGAAATTGTGAGGGGCACAGGTAGGGTGAAGAGCCTTTTCCCCAGGGTAGGGGGAGTCCAAAACTGGATGGCATAGGTTTGAGGTGAGAGGGCAAAGGGACCTGAGGGCCAACTTTTCAATGCAGAGAGTGGTGCATGTATGGATACGAGTTGCTAGAGGAAGAGGTGGAGGTTGGTACAATGACAACATTTAAAAGGCAGCTGGTTGGGTAGATGAATAGAAAGGTTTTTAGCGGGATATAGGCCAAATGCTGGCAAATGACTAGACTAATTTAGGATATCTGGATGGCGTAGGGTCTGTTTCTGTTCTGTACAGCTCGATGAATCTGTGACTTCTATGGGGAGGAAGCAGCAACTGAAAGAGATTTGAAAGATAGGGAGGTGTGTAGAGACTGGACTGGTTTACAGCGATAGTGAGGGCTGTAGGAGTAGGAGGAGGGTCCAGACAAAGGAGTTGATATAGAGGTGGGAGGAAATAATAGAGATTGGGAGTATTTCAGGGCCCATGGGACATTGCAGTTATAAGTGTCCGGGCTGTCTAGGAAGTCATTGAAGTTCTGAGGAGGATAGCGGGCTGGAGTTGGTGATGGAGAAGTAGGAGGGTGTTGCTTCTAGGGGAGGATGTTACACACATGGTGAGACATTTTGGCATTGCAGGAAGTTCTAGCGATATGGAGGGACGCCGAGGCCGCGAGAGGCTACAGAGATAAAGGGTTATGGATTGGAGGACGTCGAGGCTGCGAGAGGCTACAGCAATAGAGAAAGGGGCAGGGATTGGAGGAAGTTCAAGAGATATGGAAGTGTGTAGAGGCTGGAAACCACTAACATAATGGGGGGGTGGGTGGAGTAGGGGATGGAAGAGGTTGTAGAAATTGAGAAAGTTGTAGGGGCCTGGGCTGAGATCAAGAAACGAGGTGTGGGAGATGACGGAGGTAGGGAGAGATCTTTGAGCCAGAGGAGGTGACAGAGGGATGTTGGGGTTCATGGAGGTAGAGGTGACTGAGATAATAAATGGAAGAGGTGTCAGAGGGAGGGAAAATTGTAGAGGCTGGTGGAAACTTCAGAGAAAAGGAGAGGGCTGGGTTCAGTGGTGGGAGAAGTTTCCACAGATAGGGAGTGTTTTATGTACTCGAGACGGTTAGAGAGTGCTTTAGAGGATGGAGGAGACGACAGAGATACAGAGGGTGTAAGGTTTGGAGGATTTGGCAGAGATATGGAGAGATTTTTGGAAAAGTCAGGGGCGGGGTGTAAAGGCTGGATGAGTTTACAGACAAAGCTGCATGTGTCGGGGCTCGAGGAGGTTACAGAGACAGGGAACCGTGTCGGTGTTGGAGGAACTGTCATAGATAGGAAAGTACATAGGGCCCAGAGGATGTGACAGGGCTAGGCAGAGATATTGGTGTTGGAAGAGGTGAACAATATAGGGACAGTTACAGATGTTGGAGGTAATGTAAAACAGAGGGAGTTGTTTACAGAGGAATTGTGAAATGGATGGCTTGAGATGGTTATAGAGATAGTTTGGGGGTGTAGGAGCTGAGGGAGGTTGCAGAGAAAGGGAGGTCTTCAAGGGATGGAGGAGGTGGGAGAGACGGGGCCAGATGTAGGGACTGGAGGGCTTTACAGAGATAGGGAGGAATGTCGGGGCTGGAGGAGGCGATAGAGATAAGACGGAATATTGGGGATTGAGGAAGTGACAGAAAGAGAGAGGGTGCCGAAGTTGGAGGAAATGACAGAGATGTTTAGGGGCTGGAGAAGGCAAAAGAGAAGAGAAAAGGGGTGCAGAGGTTTGAGTAGGTGAGAGGGTTATAGGGGCTGGAGGAGCCATAAGACTTTGTATATGTGTGTGGACTAGACAAGGTGACAAAAGTAGTGAGGGGAATAGGGGCAAGAGGAAGTTATAGAGAAAGTATAGAGTGTGTAGGTGGAGAAGGCTATAGGAGTAGGGATTGATATTAGGGTTGGAGGAGGCTACAGACTCAGGAAGTGTTTTAGGGTATGGATGGCATTAGAGAGGTAGGGAGGAATGTATGGAAAGGAGGAGGTTATAGGGATACGAAGGGGTCAAGAGCCTGTGAGAGGGTGCCGAGAAAGAGAGAGTTGTAGTGTATCGGTGTGGTCACAGAGATCGGGAAGTGTGTAACGGCTGGCAGAGTTAGGGAGCGAGATTAGACAGACAGGGAGGCAGGGTGAGTTTCCAACAGCAGAGTATTTGTAATAAGGAGTGTATCTTGTCAAGTACAGGAACCAGGCCAGCTTTGTCTGTTCACCTGATTCCAGGTGCTCTTTGATTCTCTGCATCCTTTGACCTAATTATGAATTTCTGTGGTGACCCAGGGAGCACTGGGGCTTGAGAAATGGCTCTCTTTCTCAAGTGCACAGTAACATTTCCCACACACCCAGGAGACAATCGAATGTTTTTTTTGCCCTATTGTAAGGTTGTGCACGGACCATGGAGTTACAGGCCTGAGTGGTTTATTTCACACACACAGAGTACAATTACTGTCTATTGTCAACTCAACACTCCTTAAGCAGCGAACAGGATTGTCTCATTGCCTTCCCACACACTGAGAAAGGCTTCCCACGGATTTCCCCTGCTCCAGAGGAAGGGTCGACCCTGTCCCAAGGCTCCTGACATAGAGCTCAAGCTGTACCACGACGGTGTCTGGGTAACACTGCTGTGCAGCATTTTCCATGAGGAACAGACAAGCCCAACAAAAAATAAAACTGGCGCTATTCCTGATCTGAGGAAGAAGGGTAGGCCATTCAGCCCCTCTCCTGTTGCACGAGAACAGGAGGAGGCCAGGCCCCACTCAGGCCCTCTTCCCAAGCATGTTACACGGCAACAGGCCCTTTAGTCCTCTCCTAGAATCCCGACATTGTGGAAACAGGCCCAACAAGTCCATACCGACCCTCAGAGCATCGCTCTCAGACCCACCCCCTGTAACCCACCAAATCTACACATCCCTGGGCACTATGGGACAATTTAGCTCGGCCAATCCACCCTAACCTGTACAGCTTTGGGCTGTGGGAGGAAACCAGAGCACCCGGAGGAAACCCACGCAGACACGGGGAGAATGTGCAAACTCCACACAGACAGTCGCCCCAGGGTGGAATTGAACCTGGGTCCCTGGCGCTAGCCACTGACCCCCCCTAAATTTGTACTGGAGTACAATTCTTTGCTGTTGATGGTTGCCAACCTGTGTAGGATGTCAGGGCTTTAGCTGATGGATCTGGTCGTAATTTGTCCCAAGTGATAATGCCACAAAACAGGATGGAGGGCCTCCTCAATAAAAAGGGGCCGCTTTGTCTCCACACGTGCTGTACAGCAGTGTCACTCCTTGCCACTTCCGAAACAAAGTATAGGAGAAATGCTGCTTCACCTGAAAAGACACGTTTGGAGCCCTGCACTTCACTTCGCTGTATTCACTGTTCACAATGCGGTCTCCTCTGTACTGGGGAAAATGGCTTGTTGACTGTTTTGCAGGACATCTACGCTGTGTCCTCAGAAACAATTCCGAGCTCTAATTGCATGCCACGCTCCAACGGGTTCCCTGGCCGACGTTTCTGTAGCAGGCCCTCTGCAGTGTTCAAAGAGTAACATCTCATTGTCCGCTCGGGAACCCTGTACCCTCTAAGACTCAGCATCAAATACAATGTCATTGCAACCTAATTTCTTTCTTCCACGGTTTCTTTTTACCCAGACCCCTCCTTGGCCAGTGGTGGCCTAGTGGTGTTATCACTGGACTGTTAATCCAGAGACCCAGATAATGTTCTGGGGATGCGCATTTCTGATGCGCAGGGCATGCATGATTCAGTTCTGGAAGCAGCAGAGGAGCAGAGGTAACCTGGGGTGCATTCAAACTGCATCCAGAGGCTCTGCTCAAGAGGTGGTATCCTGATTCAGGAACTGATGTAGGGCAAGTGGATTGGCCGCTTTGGAACCAGGTCTGGAGACTGAGTGATTAATGCCTGGGAGAGACAGTTCTTGTTTTTGTGGTTTGTAGCTTGTTAGGAAAGAGAGAGATATACAGAGGGAGAGGGACAAATATGAAATGGTGAGCAGTGCATCAGATTGAGTCATTTGTTCCTCGTTTCTTGTTTGCAGCTGCTAAGGTTCACAACGGCAGGGCAGCTCGGCCCTGTGGAACGCTCCTCCTGCAACGCGCAGGAAGTTAAATGTCCAGGAGGCTGTGAATGTTGCAGACAGCGTGCTTAGCTAAGCACAGTATGGATGATGACACCACAAGTCAGGGCTATGCGGCTATTGCATGCCCATCAGGAAGGCTAACATGGGTGGACAGGCAGTGCAAGGCCTTTCTGCTGCTATTACAGCCTCAAAAAGATACACCACGTTTGATATTTTTGGAGGGATGGCCAGTCAGGGGAAAGCACGCAGTTTGTTGCACCATAGAACATTGAAACGTACAGCACAGTAACTGGCCCTTCCACCCACAATGTTGTGCCAAACATGATGCCAAATGAAACTAATCCCTTCTGCCTGCCCTTGGTCCCTATCCCTCTGTTCTTTTCATATTCCTATGCTGATTTAAAAGTCCCTTATAGGCCCTTGCCATATGTGGCTCCACCAGTAAACCCCAGCAGTGCATTCCAGGCTCCTACGTCTCTCTGTGTAAGAAACTTGCCCCTCGCATCTCCTTTGAAATTTCCCCCTCTCATCTTGAATTAGTATTAAACTAATACTTAGTATTAAACTTAGTATTAAACATTCCAACTCTGAGGAAAAAAGATTCTGACCGTCAACCATGCATCTCGTAATTTTATAAACTTCCATCAAGTCTTCCCTCAGCCTCCCACACTACAGAGAAAACAACTCAAGTTTTTCTAGCCTCTCCTTATAGCTCACGCCCTCTAATCCCAGCAGCATCATGGTAAACCTCTTCTGCACCCTCTCCAAAGCCTCCACACCCTTCCTGTAAAGTGGTGACCAGAATTAAACGCAATACTCTAAGTGCGGCCTAACCAAAGTCTTATAAAGTGCAACATGACATCCTGAGGCTTGTTCTCAATGCTCCACCAATAAAGGCAAGCATGCCATAGACCTTCTTTACCACCCTATCGACTTGCATGGTCACTTTCAGGGAGCTATGGACGTGAACCCCAAGATCCCTCTGTGCATCAATGTTGTCCAGGGTCCTGCCATTACCTGTATACTTTTCCTTAACATTTGATCTCCCAAAGCTTTCCCGGGTTAAACTTCATCTGCCATTTCTCTGCCTATACCTGCAGCTGATCTATATCCTGTTGCATCATTTGATAACCTTCTACACTATCCACAACTCCCCTGATCCTTTTATCGTCTGCAAACTTACTAACCCACCCATCTCCATTTTCATCGAAGGCATGTACAACAAATGGTGGAGGTCCCAGCGCGGATCCCTGTAGAACACCACTAGTCACGGACCTCCAGGCAGGAAAAAAAAAATCAACTTTCCACCGTGTTTGACCGTTTCGCGGGAGGGGAGGAAAAAGACTGGGGAGAGTTTCAGTCACAGAAAACTCGACTGTGAGGGATAGGGGCTTCTGTGGCAACAAGGGAGATGCTCAGTTGCCTCCACGCACCACAACCCAACCCATGCCAGGGTCGGGATGTCTTAAGAGCATCAGTGGGGCATTCCGAAGTTGGAGGACGAACAGCCGGTTGTGGTGATGCTGTTATGTCAGGACCAACGACGAGTCATAAACGAAAGGGGGGATCGGAATTTTTGAAAATTTAAGTCGTTGGCGAAAGAGAAAACCTGCTAGGGTCATAATCTCCAGATTACTTGTTGTGCGAGTCTAGACGCTTGACGGGCCAAATAAGCATGTGCCTTAAGGGAAAGCAGAGGCTGGAGGGCTTTAGTTTCAGTACCATTTCTGGTACAAGTCGGATGGGTTTCGGTGAAACTGGAATGTGTCCAAATATCCTCGCTGGAATGTTTCTGCGTGTTGCTGGGGAGGTTTTTTTTTAATAAAGGCAATGGTGGAAGCATATTGCAGGGACAGTGTAACACAAACAGGAGACACCTTTCAAGAGATTTAACAGGGAACTGTTTGATGCAGAGGGTGGTGCGTATATGGAATGAGCTGCCAGAGAAAGTGGTGCAGGCTGGTACAAAGACAACATTCAAAAGGCATCTGGATGGGTACATGGATAGGAAGGGTTCAGAGGGATAGGGGCCAAATGGGACTGGATTAATTTGGGATATCAGCATGGACTAGTTGGGCCGAAGGGTCTGTTTCCGTGCTGTACAGCTCAATGACTCCATGGCTGTAGTTAGTTGGGAAACATCACACACTTTAAAAAGTGCTTGGATGTGCGAATGCTGTAGGTTTAGCATGGAAAAGTTGGCCACTTATTGTCATCTTCGGCAGTGCAGATGCAATAGGTCAAAGGACCTTTTCCGAACTGTAACCCAAACTTTATGAAAGATATCCTGGTTGTCGAGGAGTGCAACAGAGCGTCACCAGAATGCAACTGGGTCTCAAAGGGTGAAAATTACTACGTGGGGTATACACTGGAGTGAAAAACTTTGGGGGATGATTGCACTGAGCTGCTGATATTTAATAAAACTCATGCCAGAAATAGGGAACATGATTAATAACAAACCAGGTCCCCCATTTTGGACAGAGAGAGTGGAAATAATTTTTTGTCTGAGATAACAGTCAGTGTTAGCGCTCCGTGTCCCATAATACTTTTACGACAGGGGGTCTGGGCGAAGTGGGGACTCATGAGTTATCTGAGGCTGGCTAAAAACATGGATTTGAATCTTGGTTCCAGCCCTTCGATTCTAACTGAATGGTGGATTAGGCTTGAGGGGCAAGCACTTGGCTCCTGTCCTTAATTGCTGATGTTGGAGAGGAATGCTTTGCCTCTGTACATTCTGCCCCTCTGTCTGTGTGGGTTTCCTCCCACAGTCCAAAGGTGTGCAGGTTAGGGTGGATTGGCGGAGCTAAATTGTCCCGTACTGCCCAGGGATGTGCGGGTTAGGGTGGATTAGCTGTACTAAATTGTCCCATAGTGCCCAGGGATGTGTGGGTTAGTGTGAGTTAGATGTGGGAAGCTGGGCGAATGGGATGCTCTTCGAAGGGGCAGTGTGGCCTTGTTGGTTTGACTGTGGGGATTCTATGATCTACAAATCTAGGAATGTACAGCGGCGCACACCCCGTGTAATGCAAACATAAGAGAAGCAGCAGGAGAGACACGAAGAGTTTGCAGAAGGATTGAGACAGGTTCAGTGCCTGGGCAAAAAAGAAAAAGTAGGCAGATGGAATATAACTTGTGAGAACCTGTGGTTACCCATCTTGGCAGGAGGAATACAGGGTCCAAATTTTATTTAAACAATGAAAGACTGCAGAAAGTTACGTGGCAGAGGGATCTGGGCATCTTCTTGTATGAGTCACAAAACAAAATCTAGCATTGATGTTCATTGGGTAACAGGAAAAGCAAATGGGATGTTGGACTTTGTTTTGAAAGAATGCATTATAGACGTAGGGAGATAATAAGAACTGCTGATGCTGGAGTCTGAGATAACACAGTGTGGAGCTGGAGGAACACAGCAGGCCAGGCAGCATCAGAGGAGCAGGAAAGTTGACGTTTCGGGCGGGGACCCTTCTTCAGAAATGGGGGAGGGGTAGGGGGCTCTGAAATAAATAGAGGGAGGGGGAGTCGGTGATAGCAGGTAGATAGAGGAGCAGGTAGGTGGGAGAGAAGACGGACAGGTCAAGGAGGCGGGGATGAAGCTAGTTGAGGTGAGTGTAGGTCAGAAGTCGGGGTAGGGGTCGGTCAGTGAGGTGGGACGAGCTGATAGGTGGGAGAGAAGACGGACAGGTCAATGAGGTGAGGATGAGGCAGGGGAAGCTGGCCTTGGGATGAGGTCGGGGGTGGGGAGATTTTGAAGCTCATAAAGTCCACATTGAGACCATTGCGTTATAGGCTTCTAAGGCGGAATATGAGGTTCTCCAGTTTTCGGGCGACATTGTTGTGACACTGGAGGAGGCCCAGGATGGATGTGTCGTCCAAGGAGTGGAAGGGGGAGTTGAAGTGGTTCGTGACTGGGAGGTGCAGTCGTTTGTCGCGAACTGAGCATAGGTGCTCCACGAAGCGGTCTCCAAGCCTCTAGATATAGGGAGACTTATAAAATCTATTCAAGGCACCAGTCAGACCCCAACTGAGAAACTCTGGACAGTTTTGAGCACATTATCTGAGGAAACACACACTGGCATTAGAGGCAGTCCCAGGGAAGGCATGAGCCTAATCCCAGGCCTGAAACATCAGCCTTCCTGCTCCTCTGATGCTGCTTGGCCTGCTGTGTTCATCCAGCTCTATACCTTGTTATCTCAGATTCTCCAGCATCTGCAGTTCCTACTATCTCCTCCCAGGCATGGAGGGTCTGAATTCGGTGAGAGGTTGAGTAGGTTGTGTCTGTACCTCAGTGAAGTTCAGAAAGAGCGGTAATCTGATTAAAACGCCCCAAACTCTGAGGACATTTGACAGAGTAGACATGGAAAGTTGTTTCCATTTGTGGAAAAGTTGTTTCCATTTGTTGGAAAGTTGAGGAGCAGAGGGAATAATCTTAGAATAGGGATGAATCAAAATAACAGAGATAGCGCAGTGTGGGAGCTGGAGGAACACAGCAGGGCCAGGTAGCATCAGAGTAGCAGGAAAGTTGATGTTTCAGGTCAGAAAAGAAGGGTCCTGAACCGAAACATCAGCTTTCCTGCTCCCTCTGATGCTGCCTGGCCTGCTGCATTCCTCCAGCTCCCACACTGCGTTATCTCTGACTCCAGCATCTGCAGTTCTCACTTATCTCAGAGACTAGGAGAGAATTTCTTTTTCCAGAGGTCAGCGAATCTGTGGAATTACTCCAGAGGGCTTCCGAAGCTGGATATTCAAGGTTTTCCGCAGTGCAGTCTTGTCGATAGTACACACTGCTGTGACTAGCTCCGGTGGTGAGGGAGTTTGTGGATGTGGTTCCAAACAAATGGGCTGCTTTGTCCTGAATGGTATTGAGCTCCTTGTGTGTCGTTGCTGGGGCCATTGAGCAGACTTCATTGTTTCGGTAATTAGATATTAGCTTTGGAAATAAGAACTCAGTGTTTTTGGCACTGGGACCAGCCTGGGGAAGATTGGACGATGATGATGGGGTAGGATCGGATTACAGAAAGCATGAGCCAGCAAATTTTGAGACTCCTCCCCCTTCAAACTTGCACAAAAAGGCTCAGACGGCGTCTGAAGCAGAGAGAGAGAATCGAGACAGGGACTCAGACGTGCAGAGAGAAGGAGAAGCTGAGGCGAGGGATTCTCAGCCAGCAACATGCTAACCTGTGGGAAAGTGAGTTCCCCATTCACAGAGTGAGGATTCAGTTCCTCGAAATAGTCAACCGGACCTTCCCGCGGGTGAAGTTTTGTGTCCCATTCTGATTTCTCTCTTCTTTCCCGCAGGGGATCCTGCTGATCATCAGCATCATTCAAGTCCGCATGTCCTCGACAGCATGGGCCCACGTCAAGGTAATCTTAACAAAGCAGGCTGAGTGAAAAGGCACATATTAACACCCCCACCCCCACCACCTAATCGCCCGGCAAACACAAGCAGACACATAGCAGAAAAGGATCTTCACCCTGTAGAATCAGCTTTAGCCAGTGTCTAACCCCGTGCTGTCCCTATCCTGAGAGTGTTTGATGGGGGGACAGTGGAGGGAGAGCTCTACTCTGAATCTAACTCCGTGCTGTCCCTGTCCTGGGGGTGTTTGATCGGGGGGACAGTGTAGAGGGAGCTTTACTCTGTATCTCACCCCATGCTGTTCATGTCCTGGGGGTGTTTGATGGGAGTGGACAGTGTAGAGGGAGCTTTACTCTCTAACTCCATACTGTCCTGTCCTACGGGTATTTGATGGGGGACACTGTAGAGAGAGCTTTACTCTGTATCTAACCCCCTGACCCTGAGAGTGTTTGATGGGGGACAGTGTAGAGGAAGCTTTACTCTGTATCTAACCCCCTGTTCTGGGAGTGTTTGATGGGGGACAGTGTAGAGAGAGCTTTACCCTGTATCTAACCCCCTGTCCCTGGGAGTGTTTGATGGGGACAGTGTAGAGGGAGCTTTACTCTGTATCTAAACCCATGCTGTCCCTGTCCTGGGAGTGTTTGATGGGGAACAGTGGAGGGGGAGCTTTACTCTGCATCTAATCCCCCACCTGGTTCCAACCTGAATGTTGGAAAATATTTTCTGCACGTTTTTTGCTCTTTTTCTCTTGCTGTAGGCGTTGGACGCTGGATTGGCTTTGGACGTGCATGCTCTGGAGGATAGACTAGCTGTCCTGGAAAGTCATGAACATGATGGTGAGTTGGAGAATGCATCGTTTCGAGAGAATAAAGTGTAATCTGGTTGAACGACAAATTGTTGCCTAGACCGTAGATTGTTCCATTGAACATCAAAGTCGGTGAACAAGCTATTTTAGGGATGCTGGAGTCTGAGATAACACAGTGTGGGAGCTGGAGGAACACAGCAGGCCAGGCAGCATCTGAGGAGCAGGAAAGCTGATGTTTCGGGTCGGGACCCTTCTTCAGAAATGGGGGAGGGAGAAGGAAGCTCAGAAATAAATAGAGAGGAGGAGTGGGACTGGGGAAGGTAGGTGGGATGGTGATAGGTGAGTGCAGGTAGGCAGTGATCAATAAGATGGGAGGGACCCATAGCACTTCATATTCTGCCTCAGGAGCTACGGCCCTATGGCCTTAAAGTGGATTTTACCAGTTTCAAAATCTTCCCACCCCCGGCCTCATCCCATGTCCAACCCTCCCTCTCATCCCTGCCTCCTTGACCTGACACAACCTGTCCATCTTCTCTCCTACCTATCCACTCCTCCCACCTCACTGACCAATCCCCACCACTCCCTACCTGCACTCACCTATCACCATCCCACCTACCTTCCCCAGCCCCACCCCTCTCTCTATTTATTTCTGAGCTCCCTTCCCCCTCCCCCACCACTCCCCGGAGCGGCGGTGTGGACTTGTTGGGGTGAATGGCCTGTTTCCACACTGTGGGGATTCTATATAAAAAAAATTAAAGAAGTATTTAGGCATGCACTTGTGATGCTAAGGCACACAGGT
Source organism: Rhincodon typus (assembly GCF_021869965.1). Taxonomy (NCBI): domain Eukaryota; kingdom Metazoa; phylum Chordata; class Chondrichthyes; order Orectolobiformes; family Rhincodontidae; genus Rhincodon; species Rhincodon typus. The sequence continues at coordinate 2,246,419 of NC_063375.1, forward strand.
GTGAGTGCTGGGAAATAGGATTAGAATAGTTAGGTGGTTGTAATTGACCAGCATTGACTCGATGGGATGAAGGGCCTTTTTCTGTGCTGCAGGCCTCTAACAATTGATATTTAGGAGCTCACATGGTCTCTTCCCCTCTCCCTCTTACAGAAGCTCATGACCATCATGCCGCCCTCTTCTCTGTCTCCTACTCGGAGGGCAACAGCATAAACACACCCAATGTTGTCTTCGCATTCGACCAGGTCTCTCTGAACAGAGAGGAGGGCTACAACAGCACCACTGGGATCTTCACCTGCCCCATTGCCGGTGTCTACTCCTTCGTCTACACCTCGCTGCCGGCCCGGGGAGTGGAGACGTCCGTTGCTCTCATGAGGAACAACGTCAAGGTTAGCTCCATCTACAGTGACCTCTCGCAGGGTAGCACGCAGTCTGGCGAGCGCACTGACCTCATTCTCCTCGCTAAGGGGGACACCGTGTGCATACAGCTCGAGAAAGGGACTGTGCTGAGACAGCAAGCCTCCCTGACCTTTAACGGATACCGGGTCTCCGATTAATCCACTCCCGCCTCACCCTCAAGGTGTAATGCCCGCACTCTCTCCCCACCTTGATACTCCAGCACCCTTGTTCTGGTTCCTCTCTTCACTGTGACAATCCCCTCCTGGCATCTGGGCTTCACTCTCTCCCTCGCTGAACAGGTCTGGTTGGCTCTCTGTGGTGGCAGAGTGCAGGCTCTGTGTGTACAAACGGTAATGAAGTGGGACTAAGAATTTTAATTTGCATTTTACTCTGCTTCACAAATAAAGGAAACTGCATTGCACCCATCTGTGAGTTTCTTTTTCACAGCAGAATCTGAGCTGGTGTTACATGCTGCAAGACACGCGTGTGGTCAAGTCAGGAGGAGGTCATTCATTCCCTCGGGAGTGAAGACCTAGTGGTATTATCACTGGACTGTTAATCCAGAGGCTCAGCTAATGTTCTGGGGACCTGGGTTGGAATCCCACCACAGCAGGTGGTGGAATTTGAATCCAATAAAGATCTGGAACTTGAGTCTAATGATGACCATTGTTGATTGTCAGGAAAAACCCATCTGGTTCCCTAATGTCCTTTAGGGAAGGAAACTGACATCCTTACCTGGTCTGGTCTACATGTGACTCCAGACCCACAGCAATGTGGTTGACTCTGAACTGCCCTCTGGGCAATTAGGGATGGGCAATGAATGCTGGCCCAGGCAGCGACACCATCATCACATAAATGAATAAAGGAAAATAAAACAATGAAGGCTGTTCTGATTGTAGCAGCAACAAACTGCATTCCTGCCCGATCCAGTAACCCGACAACACCTCACTCCGCAATAATCTATCTATCTCCTCCTTTAAAATAGCCAAGGAGCCTGCTTCCTGTACCTTTTCGGGATGAGAGACCCAAAGGCTCACAACTCTGTGAGAGGATCAATTTGACTCATCTCTGTTTTACGTTGTCAAGGACCAGAACAGACCCCTCCAAATATTTTTAAAAAGTAGCCTAGATCCAAACTTTTCCTTATTTTAAAGTTGGATGTGAATTGCGTGTTTCGGAGCTCAAAACACTCGACATTAAGCAAAACACAATTTATTTAGACACTACAGATAAAACACAAACAAAAGAAATGGGAGTTTAGAATAACATAAGGATTGGAAAACTTAATCAAGTAATAGATACAGTACCCATTACTAACTAAGTGTTTCAATATAGTAGCATCCCATAAACTGTTCTTTTTAACATGTATGTTCCTGCTCTTTAAAAATTGCTCAGGTTATTTTCTGTGCCAAATTCTCCAAAAGGACATAAACAGTGCAAGAAGTGTTTACTTTGTTTTGCGTTAGATTGAATGGATGGTCATGGAGCACATTGGCAGCTACTATTCCAAGTTGGGTGCCTTTGTATGTGTAAGGAAGTTCAGTAACTTGGCCAAAATGACAAAGAAAATCTCTGACACAACAAGGTGTAGAGCTGGATGAACACAGCAGGCCAAGCAGCATCAGAGGAGCAGGAAAGCTGACGTTTCGGGTCTAAATTGAATCAGAGATAGTAGGAACTGCAGATGCTGGAGAATCCGAGACAACAAGGTGCAGAGCTGGATGAACACAGCAGGCCAAGCAGCATCAGAGGACGTTTCGGGCCAAGACCCTTCATCAGAAATGGGGGAGGGGAAGGGGGTTCTGAAATAAATAGGGAGAGAGGGGTAGGCGGATAGAAGATGAATAGAGGAGAAGGTAGGTGGAGAGGAGACACACAGGCCAAGGAGGCAGGGATGGAGCCAGTAAAGGTGAGTGTAAGTGGGGAGTTAGGGAGGAGATAGGTCAGTTCAGGGAGGACGGACAGGTCAAGGGGGCAGGATGAGGTTAGTAGGTAGGAGATGGGGGTGGGGCTTGAGGTGGGAGGAGGGGATAGGTGGGAGGAAAATCTCTGTTCTGTTTCCACTGATCAATATTTAATACTGCATCTGCATGACAAGGTATGCTATGTAATACATCACGAATGGTCATTTCCTATCGCAGCTTCATGATCTGCAGCCATTAAAAATGGAAGAGATGTTAAATTAACTATATTTGCTCTATTGAGGGTGGCACGGTGGCTCAGTGGTTAGCACTGCTGCCTCACAGCGCCAGGGACACAGGTTCAATTACCACCCTTGGGCGACTGACTGTGTGGAGTTTGCACATTCTCCCCATATCTCCCCCTCTGGGTGCTCTGCTTTCCTCCCACAGCCCAAAGATGTGTGGGTTAGGGTGGATTGGCCATGCTAAATTGTCCCGTAGTGCCCAGGAAGTATAGGCTAGGGTGGATTGGCCGTGCTAAATTGTCCCTTAGTGCCCAGGGATGTATAGGTTAGGGTGGATTGGCTATGCTATAGTGCCCAGGGATGTTATACTGCATCCAGCCTTTTACGCCTCTCTGCCTCATAATGCTCCCGGCCTGCCACATAATGCTTCTTATTTCATTCCGATCCCTGCCTGCCTCATACCGCTCCCTGCCTGCCTCATACTGTTCCCTTCCAAATACTGCCCCCTTCCTCAAGCCCCTTTCTGCGATATACTGCACCCTTCCTGCCTTATTCCGGTCAACGTACCGCTTCCTGCCTCATTCCGCTCCCTGTCTCGTACAGCTTCCTGCCACATTCCGCTCCCTGCCTGCCTCATACCGCTCGCTTCCAAATACCCATCCCTCCTTCGTACCGCTCCCTGCCTGCTTCGTACAGCTTCCTGCCTCATTCCGCTCCCTGCCTGCCTCGTACAGC
>NC_063375.1:2249705-2273848 GCF_021869965.1 Rhincodon typus
GCCTGCCTCGTACAGCTTCCTGCCTCATTCCGCTCCCTGCCTGCCTCATACAGCTTACTGCCAAATACCCATCCCTGCTTCGTACCGCTCCCTGCCTGCCTCATGCTGCTTCCTGTCTCATCCTGCTGCCTGCCTGCCTCATACCGGTCCGTGCATCATACCTCTCCCTGTCATATACAGCTACCTGCCTCATTCCACTCCCTGCCTGCCAAAAACGGCTCTGTGCCAAATACTGTCCCTTTCCGCAAGTCCCTTTCAGCCTCATACTGCTCCCTGCCTGCCTCATACCTCTCCCTGCTAAATACTGCTTCAAGCCTTATACACGTCTCTGCTTTATACCGCTTTCTGCTTGCCTTACAACGCTCCCTGCCTGCCATATTACTCACTGCCACGTGCCACTCCATGCCTGCCTCATACTGCTCCCTGCCTCATTCCGCTCCCTTCCAAATACTGCCCCCTTCCTCAAGTTCCTTTCTGCCTCATATTGATCCATGCCTGCCTCCTTCGGCTCCTCATCAAATACTGCCCCTAGACTCATATGCCTCTATGCATCTTCCAATCCCTGCCTTATACTGCTCACTGCCAAATACTATTCCCAGCCTTACATGCCTCTCTGCCTCATTCCGCTCCCTGCCTGCCTCATACCATTCCCTGCCAAAAAGTGCTCCCAGCCTTATACGCATCTCTGATTCATACCGCTTCCTGCATGCCTCACACCACTCCCTGACTGCCTAATACCGCTCCCTGCCAAATACTGCTCCCTGCCTCATACCGCTCTCTGCCTGCCTCATATGGCTCCCTGCCTCATACGGCTCCCTACCTGCCTCACACCACTCGCTGCCAATTACCGTTTCCTGGAGCATACCGCTCCCTGCCTGCCTCATGCAGCTTCCTGCCTCATACCGCTCCCTGTCTGCCTCATACTGTTACTTGCCAAACACTGCTCCCTGCCTCTTACGTCTCTCTTCCTCATATCGCTCTCTGCCTCGTACCGCTCCCTGCCAAATACTGCTCCCTGCCTCATGCACCTTTCTGGCCCATAGCGCTCTCTGCCTGCCTCATTCGGCTCCCTGACAAATATGTCTCCCTGCCTCACACAGCTTCCTGCCAGCCTCACACCGTTCCCTATATCATACCACTCCCTGCCTCATACTGCTCCCTGCCAAATACTGCTCCCAGGCTTGTATCCTCCCTACCTGCCTCATACCGCTCCCTGACTCAGACCGCTCCCTGCCTCACACCGCTCCCTGCCTGCCACATACTTCTCCCTGCCTGCCTCATAGTGCTCCCTGTCTCATTCCGTTCCCTGCCAAATAATGCCCCTTCCTCAAACCACTTTCTGCCTCATACAGCTCCCTGCTGGCCTCATTCTGTTCCCTGCCAAATACTGTGCCTTTCGTCAAACCACTTTCTGCCTCATACAGCTCCCTGCTGGCCTCATTCCGTTCCCTGCCAAATACTGCCTGCTTCCTCAAACCCCTTTCTGCCAAATACTGCTCCCAGCCTCATACGCCTCTCTGCCTCATACCGCTCATTGCCTGCCTCATACAGATTCCTCCCTCATTCTGCTCCCTGCATGTTTCACACCGCTCCCTACCAAATACTGCATCCTGTTATACGCCTCCCTGCCTCATACCGCTCCCTGCCTCAGACCACTCCCTGCCTCATACCGCTCCCTGCCTCATACCGCTCCCTGCCTCAGACTACTCCCTGCCTCATACCGCTCCCTGCCTCAGACCGCTCCCTGACAAATATGGCTCCCTGCCTCGTACTCCTCACTGCCACATAGTGCTGCCTGCCTCATAGCACTTTCTGCCTGCCTCATAGCACTCTCTGCCTTACATTCCTTGCCAAATCATATTCCCTGCCTCATACCCCTTTCTGCCTCATTGCGCTCTCTGCCTCATACATCTCCCTGCCCCATACATCTCCCTGCCTCATACCTCTCCCTGCCTGCTTCATACCACTTGCTGCCTCATATGTCTCCCTGCAACATATCACTCCCTATGACATACTGCTCACTGCCTGCCTCATTCGGCTCGCTGTCAAATACTGCTCCCTGCCTCATACCCCTTTCTGCCTCATTGCGCTCTCTGCCTGCCTCATACCACTCACGGCCTCAGACAGCTCCCTGCCTCAGACAGCTCCCAGGCACATAACACTGCCTTCTCATACCGCTACCTCGCTGCCTCATTCCGCTCCCTGCCTGCCTCATACCACTCGCTGCCAAATATCGTTTCCTGCATCATACTGCTCCCTGCCTCATGTTGCTCCCTGCCTCCAACTGCTCCCTACCTCATAGCGCTACCCACTTCATACTGCTCCCTGCCTCATACCACTCCCTGCCTGCTTCATACCGCTCCCTGCAAAACACTGCTCCCTGCCTCATAAGCCTCCCTGCCTCGTATCACTCCCTGCCTTGTACCACTGTCTACCAAATAGTGCTTCCTGCCTCATACCGCTTTCAGCCACAGAACGCTCTCTGCCTGCCTCACATGGCTCCCTGCCTGCCTCACACCGTTCCCTGTATCCTACTGCTCCCTGCCTGCCTCATACCTCTCCCTGCCTCATACCTCTCCATGCCACATACCTCTCCCTGCCACATACCTCTCCATGCCACATACCTCTCCCTGCCACATACCTCTCCCTGCCTCATACCTCTCCATGCCACATAGCGCTATCTGCTTCATACCGCACCCTGCCACATACCGCCCACAGCCTCACCCTGCTCCCTGCCTGCCTCATACCACTCCGTGCTTCATATCTCTCCCTGCCACATGCAACTACCTGCTTCATACTGCTTCCTGCCTGCCTCAAACCGCTCCCTGCCAAATACTGGCTCCTTCCTCAAATCACTTTCTGGCTCCTACCGCTCCCTGCCTGCCTCATACCGCTCCCTGCTGCCTCATACTGTTCCCTGCCTCACACCGCTCTCTGCATCATACCGGTCCCTCCCTGCCTCATTCCACTCCCTGCCTACCTCATACCATTCCCTGCCTCACACCACTCTCTGCATCATACCGCTCCCTCCCTGCCTCATTCCACTCCCTGCCTACCTCATACTGCTCCCTGCCTCGTACCACTCCCTGCATCATACCGCTCCCTGCCTCGGACCACTTTTTGCCTCATGCCGCTCCCTGCCTGCCTCAGGCCGCTCGCTGCCTCATGCCGCTCCCTGTCTCATTCCTCTCCCTGCCACAACTGCTCTCTGCCACATTCTACTCCCTTCCTGCCTCAAACCACTATCTGCCAAATACTGTGAACTGTCTCTTACCGCTTTCTGCCTCAAACCGCTCTCTGCCTGCCTCATATTGCTCCCTGCCATATACTGCTCACTGCCTGCCTCGTAACGCTGTCTGCGAAAAACTCCTCCATGCCCCATAGCACTTTCTGCCTCATAACGTTCTCTGCCTGCCTCATACGATCCCCTTCCAAATATGACTCCTTACCTCATATGTCTCCCTGCTTGCCACATACCGCTCCAAGATGCATAACACTGCCTTCCTCATACCGGTCCTTTGCTGCCTCATTCTGCTCCCTGCCTGCCTCATACCGCTTCCTGCCAAATACCGTTCCCTGCATCATACTGCTCCCTACCTGCCTCATACTGCTCCCTGCCTGCCGCAAACCGCTCCCTGCCAAATACTGCTCCCTTCCTCAAACCCCTCTCTGCCTCATTCCACTCCCTGCCTGCCTCACACCGCTTCCTGCATCATACCGCTGCCTGCATCATACCGCTGTCTGTCTCATACCACTTTCTGCCTCATGCTGCTCACTGCCTGTCTCAGACCACTCGCTGCCTCAAACCGCTCAGTGCCAAACACTGGCCCCTTCCTCAATCCCCTTTCTGCCTCATATCGCTACCTGCCGGCCTCATTCCGCTCCGTGCCAAATTCTCCAGTAGCCTCATATGCCTCTCTGCCTCATAACGCTTCACGCCTGCCTCATACAGCTCCCTTCCAAATACTACTACCATCCTTGTGTGGCGCTCTGCCTCATACAGCTCCCTCCCTGCATCACACCGCTCCCTGCCTCACACCACTTCCTGCATGCCTAATACCGCTCCCTGCCAAATACTGCTTGCCTCAAACGCCTCACTGCCTCATACTGCTACCGGCCGACATCATACCGCTCCCTGCCTGATACCGCTCCCTTCCTCATACCACTCCCTTCGTGCCTCACACTGCTTCCTCCCTGGTTCATACCGCTCCCTGCCTCATACCGCTCTCCTCCTCATACCACTCCCTTCGTGCCTCATACTGCTCCCTCCCTGCCTCATACTGCTCCCCTCCTCATACCACTCCCTTCGTGCCTCATACTGCTCCCTCCCTGCCACAGACCGCTCCCTGCCACATATCGCTCCCTACTACATGCCGCTCCCTGCCTCAAACCGCTCCCTGCCTGATTCATGGTGCTCCCTGCCTGCCTCATACTGCTTCATGGCTGGTTCAAACTGCTCCCTGCCACATACTGCTCCCTGCCTCACACAGCTACCCGCCACATACCGCTCATTGCCTCATATTGCTCTCTCCCTGCCTCATTCCGCTCCCTGCCACATACTGCTCCGCATCTCATACCTCTCCCTGCCCCATTCCACTCCCTGCCTCATACTGCTCCTTGCCTCATACCGCTCCCTGCCACATTCCTCTCCCTGCCACATTTCTCTCCCTGCCTTATACTGCTCGATGTCTCCTCCCACTCCCTGTCACATATCCCTCTCTTCCACATATCCCTCCCTGACACAAACCGCTCCCTTCCACATACTGTTCCCTGCCACATACTACTCCCTTCCCGCTTCATACTGCTCCCTCTGTGCCTCGTACCACTCCCTACTTAATACTGCTCCCTCCCTACTGCATACTGCTGCCTTTCTGCCTCATACTGCTTCCTGCGTCGTACTGCTTCCTGCCTCATACTGCTCCCCGCCTCATGCCACTACCTGCCACATCACATTCTCTGCCTTATACCGCTCGCTGCCTCATCCCGCTCTCTGTCACATATGTTCCATGCCAAATATCCCTCCCTGGCACATTCCCTTCCCTGCCGCATAGCCCCCTCCCTGCCACTTACCGCTCCCTACCTCACACCGCTCCCTTCCTCATACTGCTCCCTTCCTCATACCGCTTCCTTCATGCCTCATATCGCTTCCTCCCTTCCTCATACTGCTCTCTCCCTGCCTCATACTGCTCCCTGCCTCATACTGCTCCCTGCCACACACGCTCCCTGCCGCATACCATTCAATGCCACATACTGCTCCCTGCCACATACTACTCCCTGCCCCAAATGCTCCCTGCCGCATACCGTTCCCTGCCACATACCGCTCCCTGCCCCATACCGCTCCCTGCCACACACTGGTCTGCGCCAACTACATACTACTGCCTTTCTGCCTCACACCGCTGCCTGACCCACTCCGCTGCCTGCCTCAGACCGCTGCGTGCCTGCTCCGTACCGCTCCCGTCCTACCAATACCGCTCTCTGCCGCATACTGCTCCCTGCCTCATACCGCTCCCTGCCTCATACCGCTCCCTGCCCCATACCGCTCCCTGCCTCATACCGCTCCCTGTCACATACCCCTTCCTGCCACATATGCCTCTCTGTCTCATACCCTTCCCTGCCACATACCGCTCTCTTACTCATACTGCTCCCATACTCATACCGCTCCTTTCATGCCTCATACCGCTCCCTCCCTGCCTCATACCACTCTCTCCCTGCCTTATTCCGCTCCCTGCCTCATACTGCTTCTTGTCTGATTCATGGTGCTCCCTGCCTGCTTCATACTGCTTCCTGGCTGGTTCAGACTGCCACCTGCTACATTCCACTGCCTGCCACATTCTGTTCCCTGCCACAAACTGTTCCCTGCCACGAACCGCTCCCTGCCTCATGCCACTCCCTGCCACATGCCGTTCCCTGCCTCATGCCGCTCCCTGCCACATACCTTTCCCTGCTTCATGCTGCTCGTTGACTCATCCCTCTCCCTGCCACATACCCGTCCCTGCCACATAACCCTCCCTGCCACATAACTCTCCCTGCCTCACACTGCTCCCTGCCACATTCCGCTGATGCTCGTTGCCTCCTCCCCCTCTCTGCCACATAACCCTACCTGCCACATAACCCTCCCTACCTCACTTTTCTCTCTTCCTTATCCCGCTCCCTTCCTCATACTACTCCCTTTCTCATACTGTTTCCTTTGGGCCTCATACCGCTCCCTGCCTCATACCGCTACTTGCCTGATTCATCCTGCTCCCTGTCTACCTCATACCACTTCCTGGCTGGTTCATACTGCTTCCTGTCACATTCCACTGCCTCCTTGCCTCATTCCGCTCCCTGCCACACACGCTCCCTGCCACTTACTGCTCCCTCGCAGCCTCATACCGCTCCCTGCTTAACACTGCTCTCTGCCAACTGCATACCACTGCCTTTCTGCCTCACACCGCTGCCTGTCTCATCCGCAGCCTGCCTGCTTCGTACTGGTCCCTTCCTGCCAATACCGCTCCCTGCCACATACCGCTCATTGCCGCATAATGCTCTCTGCTGCATATCGTTCCCTGCCGCATACCGCTCCATGCCTCATACCGCTCCCTGTTTCATCCAACCCTTGCCACATATTGCTCCCTGCCACATACCGCTCCCAGGCACATACCGCTTCCTGCCACATACTGCTGCTGCCGGCTTTATACTGCTACCTTCCAGCCACATACCGCTGCCTGCCACATAACTCTCCCTTCCTCATACCACTACCTGCCGCATACTGCTCCCTTCCTGGTTCATACTCCTCCCTCTCTGCCTCATACCACTCCCTGTTTAATATTGCTTCCTGCCTGCTGCATCTGTGAGAGAAAAGGTAGGCTTAATATTCCACATCCAATGTCTCTTCTTCAGCCTGTTCCCAAAGCGCTTCATTATGTTATTAGCTTCACTTGTTTCTGCATTGTAGCACACTGTTTCTGACAAGCCTCAAACTGTTCCCAAACTGTTTCAGACTGTTATCCATGCCCTACCAACTGCTACATACTGTTCCTGACTTGCTGGAGACTGTTTCTGACATGCTTCCTCCTGTTTCCAGTCTGCCTCAGCATCATCTTTTAGCACCACTCTCCTGCTTTCCTTCCCCATACTATGTGCGTTACTTTTCTCAAGCGTGCCTTGTATAAGTTCAGCATCACTCCCTCGCTCCTGTATCCCATGCCCCGATCGATAAAGCCCAGGATATTCCATGCCTTAGTTATGATTCTGCATGCCCTGTCACCTTCTGTGATCTATACAATTTTGTTCCTCTGTTCCTGAGCTTCCCCTAGCACTGTATCTCTTCATTCATATTTTCTGCTTATGGGCTTCCCGAGACAATGCAATGTCTTCCACTTCATTGCATTGAACTTCATCCACCACGTACTCAATTCAGGACACAAGCTGTCTTCCCTCCCCATCTCTGGCCAATGTGCAAGTGAGAATTAGACAGCGTGCGGCCCGAGATAAAATGAAATCTCATATCGCTCCACCTGCCTTAATAATCTCACGGTGGCTCCGAGGTTAGCGCTGCAGCCTCACAGCACCAGGGACCCGGGTTCAATTCCACCCTCGGGCGACTGTCTGTGTGGGAGTTTGCACATTCTCCCACGTCTTCTTGGTTTCCTCTGGATGCTCCAATTTCCTCCCACAGTCCAAAGATGTGTAGGTTAGGGTGGGTTGGCCATGCTAAATTGCCCATAGAGTTCAGGGATGTGTAGATTAGGTGGGTTGTAGGGAGATGGGTCTGGGTGCAATGCTCCAAGGTTCATTGCAGACTTGTTGTCCTGAAGGGCCTGTTTCCACACTGCAGAGATTCTATGAATCTTCATACAACACTCTCAGCTCTGTCACACAGTTACCAAAGCCTCATCATCTGTCCCTCTGTGTCATCCAGACTCGAACACTCCCACCACCACCGACGCTCAGTAGCAGCAGTGTGTACTATCTACAAGATGCCCTGCAGAAGTTCACCAAAGATCCTCAGACAGCACCTTCCAAACCCATGACCACTTCCATCTAGAAGGACAAGGGCAGCAAATATATGGGAACACGACCACCTCCAAGTTCCCCTCCAAGTCACTCACCATCCTGACTTAGAAATATATCGCTGTTCCTTCACTGTCACTAGGTCAAAATCCTGGAATTCCCTCCCTAATGGCATTGCGGGTCAACCCACAGCAGGGGGGATGCAGCGGTTCAAGAAGGCAGCTCACCACCACCTTCTCAGGGGCAACTAGTGATAAGCAAGAAATGCTGGCCAGCCAGCGACGCCCACATCCCACAAAATGAATAGAAAAAACAAATTCTTTCCTCGTCAATGTCCCAGCTGCAAACATAAATAAGCCACAAATCATCCAAATCTCTGCTCCTCATTTGCAACCTACACCTAAATTGTTCACACGTTGTGTTTGTGCTCGCCAACCTACTTCATAAATATACCTTTTTGAACCGGTAATGCCATCCTTCTCACATCCTTGATGTTGTCCCTGTATTCCTCACACACCCATATTTTTCCAATTAGTTAACTTTGCCAAATCATTTCCCAAATTTGCCTGTACAGATGAAGGTGTGGATTAAAACGAGTTGGCCATTCAATTCCTTGGGTCTTGCTTCACCATTCAATAAAATCATGACTGATTACATTGCAACCTTGAATCCATATTCCTGCCTGTCTTCACTAACAGGGGTCACCCTTGCTCGATAAGGATCTGTCTACTTCTGCCTGAAATCAAATAGTCAAACACTCTGCTTCCGTCAATTTTCAGGAAGAGAGTTGCAAAACGTCAAGCCCACTTCGTGAGAGAGGAAAATAAATAAATTTTTGTTTTAAATGGTTAGTTTTGACCTTTTTTTTTAAAGGGAGAAGACTCCCAGTTCATGATTCGTCTAACAGAAGAAACATTGTCTGCACATCGAAACTGTCAAGAATGCTTATCTGATTCAATAAAATCACCACTTCCTCCTCTAAACATGAGTGAATACAAACCAAACCTGTCCAACACGGCCTCAACAGGCAAAAAAAAACCAACCCATTGCTTTAATTGGTCCACTATGCCTGCCCAGAATTGTCTCTCATGCTTAATATCTGTTTTGAAATAATATAGCCCAGCACTGCGCACATTCCTGCAGCTGAAGTTTCATCAGTGCCCTATATAGCTAAAGATTAACTGCCCTACATTTGTTCAAGTCCCCTTGTAACAATTGAGAGCATTTTCCCCATGACATGTTGTCCCTGTACATTGACCTTTTGTGAGTCACACAGAAGCACAGTGCTCTCTGCATCCCAGAGCTCCACAGTGAATGACCATTTAGAAAATATTTTAGATAATATAACACCGTGTTTAATTTCTTCTGTCAAAATAGAGAACTGCAAATTTTCCCACATTACACACTATTAGCCTCATCACTAGCCCATTTGGTTTACCTGTCTCTCGTCTTGTCACCTCCTTATGTATTCTTCTGCAAAAAAATACTTTCCAACTTAGATTTGTAACACCAATAATTTTTCCAGCCATCGAACTGTGTTAGTTATACAAGGGCAAAGCAATTGCATTTCAACACCCATCTCCATGACACACCACTCAGTGCATCTCACCACTCTGGAAAAAGCTCATGTGTGCTTACTGTCTGCTTCCTGTTAGCCAGTCCATTTTTTTTTTGTTTGCCCATGCTAGTGTGCTGTCTCTGACACCTTGGGCTTTAATTTTCACCAATAACCTTGTCTTAAGACACTACCCTGAAAAAGTTCCTTGAACTCCTGGTTTCCATTGGCAGGGCACTTGAGTTTAAGAGCCGCGAGATTATGCTGCAGCTCTAATAATTCCCCTGGTTAAACCACACTTGGAATATTGTGTTCGGTTTTGATTGCCTCATTACAGGAAGGATGTGGAAGCTTTAGAGAAGGTTTACCAGGATGCTGCCTGGACTGGAGGGCAGGTCTTATGAGGAAAGGTTGAGGGAGCTAGGGCTTTTCTCATTGAAGCGAAGAAGGATGAGAGGTGACTTGATAGAGGTGTACAAGATGATGAGGGGCATAGATAGGGTGGATAGCCAGAGACTTTTTCCCAGGGCGGAAATGACTATTACGAGGAGGCATAATTTTAAGGTGATTGGAGGAAGATATAGGGGAGATATCGGAGGTAGGTTCTTTATACAGAGAGTGGTGGGCGTGTGGAATGCGCTGCCGGCAGTGGTAGTGGAGTCAGATACTTTAGAGACTTTTAAGCGACACATGGGTGTTCATAAAATGTAGGGCATGTAGGGTAGTTTGATCTTAGTAGGATAATAGGTCGGCACAACATCGTGGGCCGAAGGGCCTGTACTGTGCTGTACTGTTCTATGTTCTATGTTCTTTGTCGAGCTTTCTGATTCAACCTGTCCAGTCTATGTGCAGTTTGAAGTCTCTCGTTTATACAAGAACGTGAGAAACATGAAGACGGATAGATCTTTCACCCTGCCCTGCCTTTCTACAATTTCACGTCTGACATGGCTCTGAACTCAACTTCTGTTCAGTGTCAAGTTTAGCAATGTTGAAACATGTATCAAAATACTTTCAGCATTGTAGCCTCCAGGCCTATTTAAAACAAGTAATTATAGGCATTCGCCACAATCTGAGAGAAGACATTTCATACCACCTAGTGTTTTAAATGATTGCCCCTTTACACTGTACTTATGCCCCTTGTTAATATTTAATTGATTAGAGGAAACACATTTTCAACCTATGCCTGTTTTGGATAGGGGAATCCTTTAGCCAGTAAGCCATCTGGTCCTGGCAAAATGTTTGCCTTCTGTCTCAATGTCTTTCAAACAATGTGCCCTTATGATAGTATCCCTTGCTTATCCATTACCTTTGGGATGTTGAGATTATCTCTCACTGCCCTGTACTCTGCTAGCAATTCTCTAATCCCCAATCGCACCTTCCATCGGTTTGACACTCATATTAGCGACTCTCTCACTTTTCATACATTCATAGTAGCTCTTGTGGTTGGCTTTTAATTTCTTGCCAATTTACTTTTGTTGTCAATTTTCTCCCATTTTATTGATTTGTTTTTACGCACTCATTGTTTGTTTAAACAAAAACACATCAAGGAGTAATCCTACCACTACCCTTCACCACTTCCACTTTTAGTTGGATTATGTAACATAGTCTTGCTCAGCACTGTGTTACATACCATGCCTTTCTGACATTTTTTTTTGGTTATTGCTTCCTTTGTTATACCATACAATGATTGTTAGGAATTCTTACACAACTGCTATGGTTTGATAATGGATTCAGTGCTATGTCACAAAATACTTTAGGAGTTAAGTGATACTATTTAACAAGGTGGTAATATTTATATATGAAGTGGTGAAGAACTTATTAAGTGGTAAATTAATATTCTGAGATGAATAAATGCATGTACCTTAAGAGGTTAGTATGTGTTAGGCAGTAAATATATATATAGAAATGTAGAAATGTAGATAAGAGCAAAAGGAGACCATTTGAGGAACAGATTGGGAGGCAGATTGTGGAAAGGTGCAGAAGTAATAGGGTTGTTGTCATGGTGACTTCAACTTCCCTAATATAGACTGGAACCTCCTAAGTGCAAATAGTTTGGATGGAGCAGATTTTGTCAGTTGCGTCCAGGAAGGATTCTTGACTCAATATGAAGATAGGCCAACTAGAGGGGAGGCCATATTGGATTTGGTGCTTGGCAATGAACCAGGCCAGGTTTCAGATCTCTTGGTGGGAGAGCATTTCAGTGAGAGTGATTCAGTATTCACGAGTAAGAGGGGCCTTGAAGTTTGTGAGGACAACATGAAACAGGCAGATATGCTCGAACAGGTTGATGTTAGGAGCTAGAAATTTTGCTAGAAATTTTGAAAAACATGAGGATAGCTAAGTCCCCTGGGCCAGATGGGATATGCCTAAGATTGTTACAAGAACCGAGGGAAGAGATTGCTGTGCCTTTGGAATGATCTTTGCGTCCTCACTGTGCACTCGAGTAGTACCAGATGATTGGAGGGTGGCAAATGTTATTCCCTTGTTCAAGAAAGGGGATAGGGATAATCCTGGGAATTACAGACCAGTCAGTCTTACTTCTGTGGTGAGCAAATTATTGGAGAGGATTCTGAGAGTGTTCATGATTATTTGGATGAGCACAGTTTGATTAGAAACAGTCAGCATGGCTTTGTGAGGGTCAGGTCATGCCTCACAAGCCTTATTGAAATCTTTGAGGATGTGACAAAACACATTGATGAATGTCGAGCAGTGTATGTGGTGCATATGGATTTTAACAAGATATTTGATAAGGCTCCCCATGGTAGGCTCATTCAGAAAGTAAGGAGGCATGGGATTCAGGGAAATGTGGCCGTCTGGATACAGAATTGGCTGTCTAATAGACGACAGAGGATGGTAGTGGATGGAAAATATTCAGCCTGGAGCTCAGTGACCAGCAGTGTTCCGCAGGGATCAGTTCTGGGACCCCTGCTCTTTGTGATCTTTATAAATGACTTGAATGAGGAAGGGGAAGGGTGGATTAGTAAGTTTGCAGATGACACGAAGGTTGGTGGAGTTGTGGATAGCGTGGAGGGCTGTTGCAGGTTGCAACGGGACATTGACAAGATGCAGAGCTGGGCAAAGAGGTGGCAGGTGGAACTCAAACGGGAAAAGTGCGAAGTGATTCATTGTGGAAAGTTGAATTTGAATGCAGAATACAGGGTTAATAGCAGGATTCTTGGCATTGTGGAGGAACAGAGGGATCTTGGGGTCCATGTTCATTGATCCCTCAAAGTTGATAGAGTTGTTAAGAATACATTTGGTGTATTGGCTTTCATTGGCAGAGGAATGGAGTTTAAGCACCACGAGGTTATGCTGCAGCTCTATAAAACCCTGGTTAGACCACACTTGGAATATTGTGTTCAGTTCTGGTCGCTTCATTACAGGAAGGATGTGGAAGTTTTAGAGAGGGCGCAGAGGATACCAGGTATATACCAGGACGCTGCCTGGGCTGGAGGGCAGGTCTAATGAGGAAAGGTTGAGGGAGCTGGGGCTTTTCTATTTGGAGCGAAGAAGGATGAGAGGTGACTTAATAGAGGGTTACACGATGATGAGAGACACAGATAGCCAGACACTTTTGTCCCAGGGCCGAAATGACTATTACGAGGGTCATAATTTTAAGGTGATTGGAGGAAGTTATAGGGGAGATGTCAGAGGTAGGTTCTTTACACAGAGAGTGGTGGGTGCGTGGAATGCATTGCCAGTGGTGGTAGTGGAGTTAGATCCATTAAGGACATTTAAGTGATTCTTGGATAGGCACATGGATGATCGTAAAATGCAGAGTATGCAGGGTAATTTGATCTTAGTAGGATAATAGATTGCCACAACATCGTGGGCCAAAGGGCCTGTAATGTGCCATACTGTTCTATGTTCTATGTTCTAATATCTCTCCCCTTGCAAATAGTACTTACCTAAAATTAAATTCTTCCTTCACTTTCATGCTTTTGCTGGCAACTTGAATGCTCTAAATAGTCTTACTCTGCTACACTTTCCCTAATGCCGTAACTACATTTTTTTTCTTTGCAAGTAATCAAATATTCCTTAGAAACAAGAGATTAGCTCTGCTTCCACTGCCTAGAAAAATTGTCTCCACAATTCCCCTTTGGATTTATTTTTTGCCAATCTTTTTAAGACATCTACCTCTGATTAATAATCCTCCTATACTGGAAAACCAGTTCTCATTAAAGTATATATCAATACTCCTCACAATTTTGGATTGCAGGTGGCGGAAGTGGCGGAGAATGATGCGTTGAATCCAAAGGTTGGACACAGGGAATTCTATCTTTGTTGTTATTGTGGGGAGGGGGTGTGAGGCCTGTGGTGTGGGAAATGCAAGAGATGCGGTTGAGGGAGTTTTCGACCACTGTGGTCGGGGTGGAGAGGAGCGGTCCTTGGAAAACGAGGACATCTCAGATGTCCGGGAGTGGAATGCCTCATCTTGGGAGCAGATGTGGCAGAGGCGAAGGGATTGGGAAAAGTGGATAACATTCTCGCAGGAAGGTGGGTGAGAGGAGGTGAAGAATTGAGAATAGGGGATAGCATTCTTGCAGGAAGGTGGTGAGAGGAGGTTCAGCATCGGCAGTTCCTACTATCTCAGAGAATAAAAAACCTACTTGGAAAAGGAATCAAAATGTATTCCTGAATGTAATTATCTTAATGATAGAATTCTAAGGCGAAAATAAAAACCACGGCAGGTTACTGCCTTACAACATTTTGATGTTTATGTCACAAATAATGTTTCAGAGATTGTTGTGCATATAGAGCACAACCCTCTCACCTTTCTGGAAAGATTTAAGATCAAGAATACAAGATTATTTTGCTGGAGTCTTAAGTTACAGGCTTTTAATTTACATAACATGACCCATGTTATGGGTCATTAAAATATCATTGCAGATCATTATCGCTGGTTTAAAAGAAAAACTGTAGACCAGATAGAACCATTATGGTCCAATGTAATATATATATGAGAATTTGCATGAAAGGTGTAACTTTAGATTACTGACCTATGTATCTCGTGACAATGGCATCAAGATTTTTTTAAAAAATGAAGCCATCTTTTGATAATGATGTTTTTTATTCCCTTAAGGGGGGAGGTATTACGAAGTTGTGTAGAGTAATCGTGAATTAGAAGGCAGGATGTTGAAATTTGTTTGTTTAAAAATGATAAGGGATAAGAGTGCGTGGCTCCGTTAAGATGTAAAATGTTTTTCTAAGCTTAGAGATTTATGCAGAAAAAGTATCTAAGCAGCTGAAGATGTACAGATGGTTCTAAAATTGAAACATGTATCAATTGGCTGTGTGATTGGAAACCTTAGGCTTGTTTTGATGTTTTGGCAACTAGCCAGAATCAGCCAATTAATTTAAACTAAGCACTTAGTGATTGAAAACCAACTGAATTTAAATCTGATGGTTTTGACAACCTCGGAACAATGTTGTAAGATAATTGTAAGATAATTGATATGTCTTCCAAGCTTTATAAGGAGAGGGTTTTTGAAAATCGGTGTGAAGCGAACCACCATCTGAGAAATAAGAATCAAGTTATCACAAGAAATCGCTGAGCTCTCTAAGAAAGCACCACCTATCCATAAAAAGTACCACAGCACTTGTAGGCAAGAGTCCTCACAACAGACATCATAGAGAAAGCATCCATGAGTTCATGAAGTGTTCCATATTTTTGGGGTGGAGGTTAGATAAACGTCAGGTTCAGGGTAAAAGTTCGGCACAACATTGTGGGCTGAAGGGTCTTACTGTGCTGTACTGTTCTATGTTTTGTAGTTCTATGACAGTCAGATGAGCAGAAGATAGGCATTTATGTATTGAGAACAGCAGAAGAAAGGCATGTAGACTTTGAGGGTCTAAGTTTTAATTTACTTTCTTATTACTTGGGTTTATGTAAGTGGGAACAAAAACAAAGTTGCTGGAAAAGCTCAGCAGGTCTGGCAGCATCGGTGAAGGAAAAACAGCGTTAGCATTTCTGGTCCGGTGACCCTTCCTCAGAACTGATGGCGGCTGGGAAAATGTCTGTTTTGTATGCAGAAAATAAGGAGAGGGTTTTTGAAAATCGATGTGAGAGCAAAACGCCATCTGAGAAATAAGCATCTAGCTATCACAAGAAATCGCTAAGCTCCCGAAGAAAGCTTGGCAATGAACCGAGCCAAGTGTTAGACCTGTTGGTAGGAGAGCATTTTGGCGGTAGCGATCATAACTCTGTTACTTTTACAACAGCCATGGAAAAGGATAGGTACATACAACAGGGTAAGGTTTACAATTGGGGTAAGGGTAATTATAATTCTGTTAGGCAAGAAATGCGTAACATAAGATGGGAACAGATGCTGTCAGGGAAGAGCAATATTGAAATGTGGAGATTGTTTAATGAATGCGTACTGGGCAAGCTTGATATGTTTGTCCATAGCAGGCAGGGAAGATGCGGTCGAGTGTGGGAGCCTTGGTTCTCAAGAAAAGTCGAACGACGGGTTAAGAGGAAGAAGGATGCTTATATAAGGTTTAGGAAACAAGTATCAGAAAAGGCTCTAGAGGGATACAAGTTAGCTAGGAAGGACCTGTAGAAAAAGCTTAGGAGAGCGATAAGGCGGCATGAGAAAACCTTGACAGATAGGATCAAGGAAAACTCCAAGGCTTTTTACACGTACGTGAGGAATAAGAAAATGACCAGAGAAAGGGTAGGGCCGATCAAGGATTGTAAAGGGAATTTGTGCACGGAGCCTAAAGAGGTAGGGGAGGTACTTAATGAATACTTTCCTTCAGTATTCACAACTGAGAGGGACATAGTTGTCGAGGAGGACAGTGTGAAACAGGCTGGTAGGCTAGATGAGGTCGATGTTAGTGAGGAACATGTACTAAGAATTTTGAGGGACTTGAAGATAGATAAGTTCCCCGGGCCTGATGGGATTTATCCAAGGATTCTATGGGAATCGAGGGAAGAGATCGCAGGGCATTTGGCGTTGATCTTTTCATTCTCAATGTCCTCGGGTATAGTGCCAGAAGATTGGAGAGAGGCAGACATCTTTCCCTTGTTAAAAAAAAGGCGAATAGGGACAACCACAGAAATTAAAGGCCAGTTACTCTTATGACACTAGTGGGAAAATTACTGGAAAGGGCTCTTAGATATAGGATTAATTATCATTTGGAAAGGCACAGTTTGATTCATGATAGTCAGCATGGATTTGTGAGGGGTAGATCATGCCTCACAAACCTTATTGAATTCTTTGAAGAGGTGACCAAACATGTGGATGAAGGTAGAGCAGTGGATGTGGTATAGATGGATTTAAATAAGACGTTTGATAAGGTTCCCCATGGTAGGCTCATGCAGAAAGTAAGGAGGCATGGGATAGGGGGAAATGTGGTAGAGTGGATTCAGAATTGGCTGACCCTTTGTAGACTAGGGGACAGAAAATGTTCAATATGGTGCTCAGTTACGAGTGGTGTGCCACAAAGATCTGTTCTGGGTCCTCTTCTATTTGTGATTTTAATAAATGATTTGGATGAAGAAGTGGAAGGGTGGATTAGTAGTTTCACAGATGATATGAAGGTGGGTCGAGCTGTGGATAGTGCAGAGGGCTGTTCTAGGTTACAAAGGGACATTGATAGGATGCAGAGCTGGGCTGAGAAATGGCAGATGGACTTTAACCCTGAAAAGTGTGAGATGATTCATTTTGGAAGGTCAAACTTGAAAGCAGAATACAGGGTTAACGGAAAGATTCTTGGCAGTGTGGAGGAGCAGAGGGATCTTGGGGATCATGTCCACAGTTCCCTGAAAGCTGCCACCCAGGTGGATAGAGTTGTTAAGAAGGCGTATGGTGTGGTAACTTTCATTAATAGAGGGATTGAGTTCAAGAGCTGTGAAGTTATGGTCCAGCTATACAAAAGCCTGGTTCGGCCACATCTGGAGTATTGTGTCCAGTTCTGGTCACCTCATTACAGGAAAGATGTAGAAGCGTTGGAAAAGGTGCAGAGGAGATTTACCAGGATGTTGCCTGGAATGGAGGTAAGGTCTTATGAGGAAAGGTTGAGATGAGGCTGGGAGTGTGAATAGTTGTTAATGGGGACTATTAGTGACTGTAATGGCAGGTTATGTGATAATGGATGACTGCTTCGCAGAACATCTATGTTCTGCTTGCAAAAAAGACCCTGAAGTACCTGTTGCCTGCTAGTTTAACACACCACCCTGTTCCCTGACCAACATCTCTGTCTCTGGCTTGCTGCAGTGTTCCAGCAAAGTTCAACGCAGGCTGGAAGAACAATTCCTCATTTTCCGCTTGGGGACCCTGCAGCCCTCCGGGCTCAATATTGAGTTCAATACTTTTAGGGCCTCAACTCTCCCATGTCCCAGTCCCCTACCCCACACACCAGGCCTTGCTATCCGTAGCCTGCCTTTACACGACCTGTTGTCAGTGACTAACAGTCCCCGTTAACAGTTATTCACCATCCCAGCCTGATTGTTATTGAATCCTTTGTCTGCCCAACCGTCTTTCTCTCTCTTTTGGCTCTATCCCATTGTTTACTCCCTATCCCAACCCCCCTCCCTATTTTCTGCATATAAAACTGATGCTTTCCCAACCACTATCACCAGCCACAGATGCTGCCAGACCTGCTGAGATTTTCCAACAACTTCTGTTTTTGTTTCTGATTTGCATCATCCACAGTTCTTTCCGTTTTTATACAAGTAGGGCTTGTGTTTATTGGAATAGCATGCCAGTAGAATTTAGTTCCGTTAGGGAATAGTTAGTAGTTATGGGGGAATTGTTCAGCTTGTTCGTAACTCTGTTAAATTGTTCACTGTTAGGGTTAAATAAATAAATTGTTACTTGTTACTTATAACTTGAATATCAAGGATTTTCTTTCATTTAACCTCCCTTTCTCTGCAAATGCTTTACTAATTAGATGAGGTGAGGTGAGTTTCACTGAATGTTTTGGGTTTAATTACTAGAAGTGGACCTCTACTCCCATAGACTGGAGGCTTGTGTTTCGATTTTTATATACAGAGGGGTTCAATCTACCCTTCCTAACATGGGGATTGTTTAACAAGAAAACAATTAGGAGAGCAAATTGGGATCTGTGAATACACTGGTAGGTAATGTGAGAGAAACGTTCCGAAATGTTCTGCGAGTATATCAAGGGAATGGAACGGCCAGGGAAAACGGAAAGCCCATAAGGGACCATGGGTTACTCAGTGGGTGAAACGCAGTGACTTTGGCAGACTGTTAAATGAGTACTTCATATGTCTTCTCTCGGCGAAGGAAAGCTGAAGTAGAAAATGGGGTTGTGGAATTCTTTGACCGATTCATATAAGAAGCATATCGGAGACTTTGTTGGATTTAAAATTGAGACAATGCCAGGTCCACATGAGGTGTACTGCAGGTGGCAGTGGGAGGTAAGGAAGAAACTTCAGGGGTGTTGATGAAATCTTCAACTCATCTCTGACAACAGGGGAGTGTTGTAGGACAGCTAATGTTGTTCCACTTTGCAAGAAAGATGTTATAGATAGACCAGACAACTATAGGCTAGTGAGCCGAACACTAGTGGTATTGGAGAAAATAATAAAGGAGAAAATTAATCTCCATTTAAAATCTTAGCATTGTAGAATCGTGCAGTGTGTAAGATGGCCATTCAGTCCATTGGGTCCACATTGACTCCAAACAGCATCCCACCCAGACCTAAACCTCTAACCTATCCCTGAAACCCTGCATTTCTCATGATTAATCCACCTAACCTTTCCAGTTTAGTATGGCCAATCCACCTGACCTGCACATCTTTGGACTTGGAGAAGCAATTTTGATCAGGGATATTCAACATGGCTGTGCCAGATGGAGGCCATACCTAACAAATCTGGAGGAATTTTTCGAGGAGATGACCAGAAGTTTAGATAATGGGAGGGCATTCTCTGTCGGTCAGTTGGATTTCAGCAAGGCTTTCCACGAGGATCCCTGGGGAGACTGAAGACGAAGATGAAAGCTCAGGATATCAGGATAAGGTCACAAACTTGGATTCAAAATTGGCTTCTTTATAGGAGATATTGTGTGATGATGGAAAGCTGCCTGAAGAAGGTGTGCAGTGACTTACCATTGGGATTAGTGTTGTTTCCTTAGCCGTTATGTTCAAAACATAACTTAGTTGAGAACGTGGAGATGAAGAAAAGTATTTTTCCAGATGACACAATAATTGGCCAGGTGGTAGACAGTGAAGAGGAGTGCATTAGGTTACAAGGGGATATAAACAGTATGATCCAATGTGCAGGTCAGTAACAAATGAAATGTAACACTGATACATCTGAGGTGACATACTTTGGGAGAAGGAACCAGACAGGTAATGTTCATAGATTCATCGAATGTCAAAAATGAAGACAAAGGCCAAAGATCATCTTACCCACCGACAAAACCCTATCCCCATAACCATGCATTTACTATGGCCAATCCATCCTAACCTGCACATCCCTGGGCAGTATGGGACAATTTAGCACAGCCAATCCACCCTAACCTGCACATCCCTGGGCACTATGGGGCAATTTAGCACGGCCAATCCACGCTAACCTGCACATCCTTGGACTCCAAGAGGAAACCGGAGCGTCCATGTGGACACAGAGTGAACGTGAAAATTCCACACCAACAGTCACCCGAGGCTGGAATTAAACCCAGGCCCCTGGAATTGTGTGGCATTAGGAGTAGTCACTGAGCCATATTGAGTGGCAAGACACTAGGAAGCCCAAACGAACAGGACGATGATGGCGTGCTTATCCACATGTCCCTGAAGGTGTCACTAAAGGTGACTATCTAGCTGGAAAGGCATATGGGTCACTTAGCTTTGTCAGTCGTGGCATTGATTCTGAGAGCAGGGAGGTCAGGTTGGAACTGTACAGGTCTTTGGTAAGTCTACAGCCGGAGTACTGTGTGAAGTTCTGGTCACCGTAATATGGGAAAGAATATGTTTGCACTGTAGGAGTGCAAAAGAAGTTCTCTAAGATGTAGCCAGGGATGGAGTATTTCAGAGAAGAAAAGAGATTAATTAAGCTCAGGTTGTTTTTATTGGAAAACAGAAGGCTGAGTGGGCCCCAGATAGAGTTGTATGAGAGGCATGGACAGGATAATTAGAAAACAGCATTTCCCCTCAGTCGAATTGTCAATATCAAGGGGCCATATTTTGAAAGGATTTGGGGAAAAATGTTTTCAACCAGAGAGTGGCCTGGAATGCACTGCCCTGGATGGTAATTGAGGCAGCAATCGTCACAATCCTTTTAAAAAAAATTAAATATTGGATGCGCATTTGAAGTGCCCTAACAGTCCACAGCTATTGGCCTACTGTGGGAAAATGGCAGTGGTGTAAGCAGCCATATATTTTTGGCAGTACGGACTAGATGGGCGAAAGACTATATGTTTCCATGATTCTACATCATACACTTTCTAGTGGGGATTCAGTGATGGTAATGCCATTGAATGCCGATGGATGATAGTTCGATTTTTAAAAAAATTTGACATGGTCATTGCCTGACGATTATGTCGCACAAATTCTATTTTCTACTTTCAGCACGAAATCTTGATGTTGCCTGGAATGGGAGAATGTGAGTTTTGAAGCTGCTGAGGGCTTTTAGGCCATGGAGACTGCCCTGACAAGCTACTGAAGAGATGCCCTACAACGTGAAAACTGATATCCAAACACGAACTTCACTTGTGTCAGTTATCACTACAAACAACGGAGAGGGTTACGTCTGAATCTCATTGATTCCAGTGTTCCTAGGGCTCCTTGATTCCACGTGATGTCCGCAATAACCGTCAAATATAGCATTAATGCGAAGGGGAGTCATGTTCACCAGCTGTAGAAGTACTCTTCATTATCAAGGCTGCAATGAGGTCTGGGCATGAGGGGTCAGAAACCAAAACGGGGTCCTAGTGAGCAGGTTGTTGCTGAGCAAGTGCTCCTTGATAGCTCTGTTGATGACAGATTTCCTCAGTTTACTGATACTCAAGGGATGAGTGATGTGGCGGTAATTGGCTGGGTTGGATTTGTCCTTCTTTTTGGTATACTTGGACAAGTTTTCTCATTGTCAGGTAGATACATGTATTGTAGCTATAACTAAAAAAGGTAGTAGTTCTGCTGGTTTTTGGATCACAATTCCTCAGTACTCTGACCTGAAATTTTGTCAGCGATCTCAGTCATTCCATTATCATATGCCTTCAGATATTTCTTGATATTACGTTGAGTGAATCTAAGTGGATAAAAACTGTGGTGTTATCATCTGTGGCATCCTGTGGTGTTATCATCTGGGACATTGTCCATAGGAAATACTTTTGTTAAGAGTAGATTAGATGGTTTATACGGGGACAGGTGCTAGGATGCTTTCAGAGCCAGTGTGAACTTGTTGGGCCGAAAGGCGTGTTTCCACACTGTAGGGATTCTATTTCAAGTCATGTCAGGTTTTCTGTTGAACTCTCTGTAGTGAAGCTCTCAAAGTTTTAGCATTAACGTCAGCCTTTTATAAAGCAAGACATTGCAAAATCACCATGGCTGGGTTTGCTTTAGCGAATGCAAATTGTTTTACCCTTTTTCTTTTTCTGAGATTGAGTATCTATTCTGACCACATCTTTTGAGAGCCACTCACATTTGCTATTGTTCCTCAGTCATTTTTTGATGGCCAGATTAATAGAGGCCTGAGGATTTAATTCATTCAAAGACACGAGTGAACCAGATAGAATTTTACAACAGTCGAACTTGTCTCATGGTCACCATGAGAGTAGGTTTTAATTCTGCTGCCCCATTTACTGTTCCCCTTCTCGTCTATCTTATTCGTTTAGATAGGGACAGACCCCTATTTTGTTTCATACAGATTTCGGATGAAACACACATTTGCAGTTGTCTCAATTCCCACAAACCTCAGCAAAATATTTGGGAAAAAGAGCAAGTTTTCATTCATTCCATCCTTCTTATCTCGCAATTAATTTAATAATTGCAGTAAAGGGGAATTTTATGTAATTCACCAAATTCTTTCTGAATTTTGTCTGAGTTACAGCATAAATACCAGTGTTTGTACAGCAACTCAGGAGCTGAAGCATCAATCCCAACTCAAGCACAAAAGCATGCAATGATATAGAATGATAACCCAAAGAAAACATCCGATACCAAATAGAAAACACCGTTAATGTTGACCATAAGATAATGAAATTAGCTGAGACAACGAAGAGTAAAATGATGGATTTCCTGCGATTCGCCATCTCTGGATCTCTGCCACTACGAGAAGCATGGAGTCTTCTGCGGGCTCTGCTTGTCAATAAAATATTTTTCACAGTTATTATATTGAACAACAAAATCAGAATGAAAGGGCAGCATGGTGTTAATATATGATGTAAAAATTCAATTGTCACCCAGAACATAGACTCTAAAACATTTTCTCTTATGTTACAAAACCAGGGTAAGTTGACCTGAACATAATTACCTGATAACATGAAATACCAGAAAATGTTCTTCATGCAGCTCAAAGCAGTCACAGTTCCCAGAACCATAGTGGCTGTTCTTTCAGTGCCGTATTTGCTTTTCAGCTTCTGACAGCAAATGGCAACAAGGCGATCGAAGGTGAAACTGACGGTGAACCAAACAGAACAGTCGGTGACCGCATAAAGCAGGACAGCGTGGATATTGCACACAGGGATAGACATCAAGAAATGAAAATCTTCACGGTAAACAATTGGAATGTGTCTGAATATGAGATCAAAGATAATAACCAATAGGTCCGCAACTGCCATAGCCACCAGGTAGAGAGTGACACATTTGGATAGATCACACTTCCTCCGGGACAGAATCAGAATTGTCACGAAGTTCACTGTAAGAAAGAGTAACAAACATACACATATTTTATTTAGGAAATGAGAAAACCTTAAAGAACAAAGAACAATACAGCACAGGAGCAGAACATCCAGGCCTGCACCTTCACATTTTGCCCTTCCAAACTAAGGGTGCCTTCACTTACAGGATTTGTATTCCTCCATTTTCTTCTCATTCATGTATTTGTCCAGGTTCTTCTCGGATGCTGCTATTGTGTCTGCTTCCTCCACCTGCTCTGGCAATGTGTTCCAGGCACTCATCACCCTTTGTGTGAAAAACTTGCCTCGCACGTCTCTTTTAGACTTGCCCCTCGCGCCTTGAATGTGTGCCCCCTAGTAATTGAGCCCCCCTCCCCACCTTGGGAAAAGCCTCATATTTTCCACTCTATCCATGAGATTCACAATCTTATGAACCTCAACTCCTGCATTTCAGTGAAAACAAACCTAGGCTATTCAAAATAGTCTATTCATCAGAGCTAAAATCCCCCCACACCAAGCAATATCCTCCTAAACCTTTTTCTATATCCTCTCCAAAGCATCATCCACATCCTTCTGGTAGTGTGGTGAACAGAACTGTAGGCAACAAGTTAGATGTTCTAAAAGTTAGATAGAATACCCTTGATCTTATCTGAGTGTCATTGGGTGGCTTGGTGTAGCAGGGGTGCCTGGAGTGAGGGATTTGAAGAATGTAGAGAGTATAAAAAATCATACAATGCAACTATTTTTTTTCCTGAGGATATATTACGCATTTACAGAGGAGAATGAACAAAATA
>NC_063375.1:2274348-2298400 GCF_021869965.1 Rhincodon typus
TATCTGCCACTCCCACCCCACTGACCAATCCCCACCACACCCTACCTGCACTCACCTATCACCATCCCATCTACCTTCCCCAGCCCCACCCCTCCTCTCTCTATTTATTTCCCAGCTCCCTTCCCCCTCCCCATTTCTGAAGAAGGGTCCCAACCTGAAACGTCAACTTTCCTGCTCCTCTGATGTTGCCTGGCCTGCTGTGTTCCTCTCGCTCCATACTGTGTTGTCTCTGTTCTACTAATGATGCCTTTCAACTGCTGAGCTCAATTCCAAATATTGGGTTAAGAACTGCTCCCTCCCTTTTTGGGCTTTTTCCATGGACTGGGTGAAAAAATTCTCCTAAATGAGATTGAAGAATTTTGCTCCCTCCCTACTTTGCTTGCACAAATTATCCCAGTTAGTGTTTGGAGAGTAAAATATCCCATCCACTTACTCCCATATTACTCTTGCATTCTCTGAAAGCTGATTAATTATTTGACTCTCTCTCTCTCTCTTGCTCTGTCTCTCTCGCTCTCTGTCTTTCTCGCTTTCACCCACTCTCTTTCTCACCCTTTTTCGCTCTCTCTCCCCCTGACTGTTTGAGGGCCTACAGTGTCAGGTGCAGTAGTGTGTTCAACCCTTTTGTATTTTTACTACTTGCCATATGATCTCATTGGATGACCTTTCCAAGATATCAACCCTCCTCACCTCTTTCATTGACTCCTTGATCAATATTGCAACAATCCAGCAGCTCCCTACTCTTCACTCACTATCTTGTCTGGATACCCGAAGGAATGTTGATCCATCAAGGTTGCCCATCTTCCAAGTCTTGGTTATAGCTAGGATATCATACTCACACATGCCTATCTGTGTCTTCGGGTCACTTATTCCTTATGCCTCTTGCACAAATTTATTTAGCCTTGCTAAACTCCCTTCTTTCTTATTTAGCCTATGTTTCCTCTGCATTCCAGACTCTCACTTCTAATTCCATCTCTGCTTCTCTCCCATCTGAGCTACTTGTCAGAAACCCATCTCTCCGTCAATCTACTTTAAATCTGCCCTAACGATATTAGCAAACCTCCTCACAAGGATGTTGGTCCTGTTCCTATTCAGACTACATCTCATTACTATTCTAACCTGTACAGGTCCCACTATTCCCAGAACTGGACTGATGCCAACACCATGACTTCAATTCTCACACTGGCTGAGGTTATCATGAAGCAGTGTCCTTCACAACCTCTCCCTTCCACTAGTTGCCTAATGAAAGAGCAGCTCTGTGCTCTTAAAGAACTGTGATGAATTTACCTTCAAAAATGCAGCTCACCACCCTGCTTAAGGACAACTAGGATTGGACCATAAATATTGGCCAGCCAGTGATGCCCACGTCCCAGGAATGAGTAAAAAAAGTTAGTATTATTATTATTTCAACTTGTACAGGACCCACCACTCCCAGAAAAGGTCCCAGTGCCTCCAGATTCTAAAGCGTTTCCCCTTGCACTATCCCTCTAGCTTACAAATTCATCTTCTGTATCTTTTTCTATCTAAAATCATCTATACTCCTGTGTGGTGCTGGGAATAATTTTGAGTTAAGGCTTAATTTTTACTTTCTTAGCTAACTTCCTAAGGTCTGCTTTCAGGACCTTGTTTCTCTTTCTTCCTATGTCCTTGGTCCCAATATAGACCACAACCTCTGGGTGTTGACCTTCCTCCTACAGAATGTCCAACAGCCATTCTGTCGCATCCTTGATTGTTGCACCCCAGAGGCAAGATACCATCCTGGAGTCACTTCTCCAGTTGCTGGAGCCCTGTTTGCTACTCTTACTAACAGCTACCATTGGCCTTCCATATTTTCTCCTCCTCCCACTACCGTCTCCCCAGCAGCTCGGCCATGCACAGTGCCATGTCCGTGGCTCTAGCTGACCTACTGGGCGGATCGGACACTCTCACAGTTTTCCAAGGCTGATGCTGATTTGTGAGCAGGATGCACTTGGGTGGGATTCCCTCACTGCCTGCAAGGTCGGTTTGGTGGTTACCCATTTATTCACTGCTGCACTTCCTTAAACGACACAGTGACCACGTCCAAAAACTTGTGTCCACGAAACTCTCAGCCTTGTAATTGCACTGTAGTGCCTCCTAGTTGTCAAAACCTGGAGCACAAGTTGCTTCTCTAGCTGGAGGCACCTTCTATCCATGGTCATTGAGATCACCAGGAGGGTCTAGGAAATCTCAGACAGACAATAGGAGACAGACTTGGGCTCCTATCACAGCCTGTGGTAATGCTGGTCATTGTCATGTAATCACTAAATAATTCCAATAAATGATAAACTTTGTCGACTTTCATTCAATGAGACTCATCTAGTTAGACCAGAAAGGTGGCTCTATGCATTAAACCACAGGAGGATACTGCACAGAAAGCTCCTCTTAGAATCAAGATTCATTGCAGAGAACTGAATACTTTGAAAAACTAAACAAAACTGAGGCTACAGATTCCAGGGAGAGGAAGGAAGACTTGCATTTACATAGTGTCCTCAGGATATCCACAGTGCTTTCCAGTTCATGAGGAATTTGCAGTTATGTAGCAGCCAACTTGCACACAGCACGTTCCTGGTAACCGTGACATGATAATCACTGAATGATCTGTTTTCATGAAAACTGCTTGAGGGGTAAGCATTGGTCAGGGCACTGGGGACAACGTACACAATCTAGATAGTGACACAGGATTTCTCACATTCTTCTGAGGGAGGAGTCGAGCCTCAGTTATTCCTCTTATCTGAGCGGGGTGCCGCACCTTTGGCCTCTGGATCCCGTACTCGGGTCTCGAGTGGGATCGCCTTTCAGTTCAGAAGCGAGGCAGCTAACCATCGAGTCATGGGTGAGAACGAATCCTCTCATAACATTCACCCGAGGATTGGAGAATTGGCCAACTGCTCGGTCCCCATGACTGAAATGGCAGGTGTAGTTTAATTTAGATAAATGCGAGGTGCTGCATTTTGGTAAGACAGACCAGGGCAGGTCTTACACAGTTAATGGTGGGGCCCTGGGGAGTGATGACGAACAGAGAGACCGAGGGGTACAAGTACATAGTTCCTTGAAAGTGGTGTCAAAGGTAGAAAAGGTGGTCAGTGAGTACAGGAGTTGGGACATCATGTTCCGTCTGCACATAACATTTGTTAAAGCCACATTTGGAGTACTGTGTACAATTGTGGTCACCCGCTATTGGAAGGATGTTATTAAACTGGAAAGAGTGCAAGAAAAGATTTACAAGGACATTACCGAGATTGGAGGGTTTGAGTTATAAGGAGAGCCTCCAGGCTGGGACCTTTCTCCTTGCAGCTTAGGAGATTGAAGGTCGGCGAGTAGAGATTTATGAAATCACGAGGGGCTTGGATAAGGTAAATAGCAAATGCCTTTTCCCCAGGGTAGGGGAGTCCAAAACTAGAGGGCACAGGTTTAAGTTGAAAGGAGAAAGATTTAAACGGGACCTGAGGGTCAACTTTTTCACGCAGAGGGTGGTGCGTGTATGGAACGAGCTGCCAGGGGAAGTGGTGGAGTCTGGTACAATCACGACATTTAAAAGACATTTGGACAGGTACATGGAAAGGACAGGTTTAGAGAGACATGGGCCAAACGAGGGTAAATGGGCCCCAGTTCAGTTCAGGAAACCTGCTCGGCACGGACTAGTTGTGCCAAAGGGTCTGTTTCTATGCTGCACAACTCTGTGAATGCAAGGCAGCTTGGGCAAAGGTGGTCTTTTTACAATGTGTGAAATAGGGGCAGAAATAGACCATTCGGCCCCTCGAGACTGCTGAACTGTCCATTAAGATTGCAGCTGATTTAGGAGGGAGGAGATGCGATCCCCTGGATTGGTGAGACCAACGGTAGACTGGGTGGTCCTCCAATAGTTTGCCATTCCAATACAGCATGCTGTTCCCAAACTAACCTCTCTGCCCCCGGTGCTCCAGTGAAACCTGCACGGCACTCACTGCCCCACCCCCGCAACTATCCCCCTCTCCCTCCAAACCCGGAGGACACGCTGACTAATCCATCCTGCAATGCGCTCTCACCTTCAGCTTACTCTCTGCTTTCTGTTTCTCTGCTGTCAGCTCCTGGGACTGGGCGGAATAAAACTCACGTTCCTCCTGCAGGGCACAGGCTCTCTTTTCATTCTCCTGTAGCCTGCAGGGGAGCGAAAGGCAACAACATGCATTGATATAGCGCCTTAATATCGCATCTTACGGCGTGCCAAAACACCTTTTTTTTGTCTTTATTCATTCACAGGCTGGCGAGGCAG
Organism: Rhincodon typus; assembly: GCF_021869965.1. NCBI lineage: Eukaryota > Metazoa > Chordata > Chondrichthyes > Orectolobiformes > Rhincodontidae > Rhincodon > Rhincodon typus. Next base: position 2,278,619 of record NC_063375.1, read on the forward strand.
CATTTATTGCCCATCCCTAATTGCCCAGTGGGCAGTTAAGACTCAACCACATTGCAGTGGGTCTGGAGTCACATGTAGGCCAGATCAGGTAAGGATGGCGGTTTCCTTCCCTAAAGTGAACCAGATGGCTTTTTCCTGACAATTGACAACGGGTTCGTGGTCATTATTCGATACTTAATTCCAGATATTTATTGAATTAAAATTCAACCATCTGCCGTGGCAGGATTCAAACCCGGGTCCCCAGAACATTATCTGGATGTCTGGATTGACAGTCCATCGATGATACCACTAGGCCATCAGCTCCCCAGCCAATGGAGTCCTTTTGCTGTCTACTTATTAGGTTGGAAGGGAGACAACAAACTGAGGGTATTTTTCAGGTTTGGAGTTACTACTGAGTGTGACAAATTCTATCCCTAAGCGCAGGGCCTAGTCAGAGCAGCAACAATGATGAGGTGCATTTGTATAGCGTGCTTAACACCTCCCCCCACTTCCCGGAAGATCCATAGGAGAGTTAGCAAAGAACATGTGTCACCCAGACTGATGACGCGGTCTGAGGTCCACAAGCTGTTGGTCAAAGGTTTAAAGAGCGCCTTAAAGGAGGAAAAGTGGGAGGGAGTGCTGCCGAGGGTGGCTGAAAGGTTGGGAAATCCTGGATACACTGTATAAAGTGGGGGGACCGGGAGCTTTGAAAACTTTGAAAAGCCAAGCCCGTCAGCACCCCTCTTTCCTCACCTCTCCTCTGCCAGCTGTTTCTCGTGTTGCAGTTTCTTCATGTCCTCCTCGATGTGCTGGAGGATGCCCCTAAAGTTCCTCTGGATTGGGAGAGCTGCTGGTTCTTGCTGCTCAGCTGCTGAGCCTGGTGCTCACTGTCCTTCAGCCTGTCCAAGGTCCTCTGCTTCTCCTGAGACTGCGCCTGGGCGAGGGAAGAAACCAGCAGAGTCGGTGAATCCAGGAAGCCATCCCCCTGCGCCCCTCCCCCGGCGACGAACCCCACGCTCCAAGGCTATTACACCCTGCCCTGACACTCCAGGTAGGGAAACCCCATTTCAAAGCCTCACCTCCAAGTTGTTCTGCAGGAACTCAGACAGATGGTGAAGATGCTTCTTCTCTTCTTCCACCGCCACCAGCGAGCTGACCGTCACCTCCAGCTCCCTGAAACGGGCAATGACAAAGTCAGCGCCATTCCCTCTCGCATGTAAATCTGCCAACCCAGGCTGCCCTCACGTAGCGTCGCTCTGCAAGCTCACCCTCAGCAAGCCCGAAAGCTTCAATAAATTCAGTGCACGGTTCTATCCTCCAACTCAGTCACTGTTGTAAGTGGGCAGAGTACTGGTCTCCTTACTCAGGGAAGGATATCAATGTTGTGGGGCCAAACCAGAGGAGGTTTATTGGATTATTACCGGGAATGAGTGAAAGATTGGACATAATGGGCTCGTTTCCACTAGAAGACAGAGGGTGACCTTTCGTTATGAAGGGAGATTGGATAGACTACGATTGTGTCCCTTAGAGAGAAGGGGATTGAGAAGAGATATGATTAAGGTGTATAAAATTGTGAGGGCCATGGATCGGGTAGACAGTGTAGTGATTGAAATGTAAGGCAGCCTCACAGAATACGAGTTCCCTGATTGGAGATCTTAATCTAGTCCAATCCAGGAGGCCTGGCTGACATAAAACGATGGCTGTCAGAGATACACTCCGAGAGCTGACGTTGAAATGAGGCAGGACTAAAGTCAAGGACTGTTCATGTGTAAATAAAGGGTGACTTGGTGATGGATACTGGCCTCTGCGGAGTGATTTCAAACAGGAAAAGACTTTTCCCCTTGATGGAGGGATGAATTACCAGGGAACATAGATTTAAGGTAAGGGGCAGAAGGTTTGGAGTGGACGGGGGAAGATCTTTTCACCCAGAGGTTGGTGGGCATCTGGAACTTACTGCGTAAGGATGGTAGAGACAGATACCCTCACAACATTGAAGAAGTACTTAGATGTGAATTTGTGATTCAAGGCATTCAACGTTATGGGTGAAGTGTTGAAAATGGGATTAGAATAGAATGTCAACTGTAATGCCTCAGTACTGAACCTATTACAATGAGGCACTGCCTCAGTAGGTCTGAAAATGATGCAATCGCTCAGTACGCCCTGTGACAATGAAGCCCTCCCTCGTTCTGACCGTCTCACAGTGCTGCAGTACCTCATTACTGATTGTGTAATGTGTGGCTCTCTCTCAATTCTAACCCATTTTTAATAAGGCACTGCCTCAGTTTTGACTCTGTGACAATAAAACAGTCCCACAGTTCTGACACTCTGACAGTGTTTCAATGCCTCTGTACTGACCCTGCCACAGTGCTTCAACACCTCAGTTCTGATACTCTGACAGTGATTCAATACCTCAGTACTGACCCTCTGACAATGAGTCAGTGCCTCAGAACTGTCCCACTGACAATAAGGGAGAGCCTCATACTGACCCACTGCTTCTGAGGCCCTCCCTCCGCACTGACCTCACAGTGCAAAACTACTTCATTAGTGGCCCTTGAAATGTGAGCGACTCTCTTAATTCTGTCCCCCTTAAATGGCAACACTCCCTCAGCACTGACCCTTTGACAATAATGCACTCCCATATTTCTGACCCTGTGACAATGAGGCTCTCCCTAAGCCCTGATGCTCAGACAGTGCTTCAATACCTCAGTACTGATATTCTGGCAATGAGGTGCTGCCTCATTGCTAACCCCATGCTGGAACTGCAATACCTCACAACTGACCTGATAATCGTTTTGCACCCTCTCAGTTCTGACCCCACTACAGGGTCTGAGGCACTGGCTCAGTATTGACTCCCTCTGACAAATGCACTCCATCAGAACTGAACCTCTGACAAAGAGGGACTGCCTCAGGACAACCCTGTGACAATGAGTCAATCCCTTAGCACTGGATCTCTGATCATGTGGCACTGTCTCAGTTCTGTCACGATTACTTGAGACTCACCCTCCGTAACAATGAGGCACTCCCTCAAGACTGACCATACAGCATTGAGTCACTGCCTCAGCACTGACCACTTGACAACGAGGCACTGGTTCAGAATTGACCTGCTCACAGTGCTTCAATACCTCACTCGGTCAGTATAAGCCTCTGATAGAGATGCAAAAGCTCATTACTGACTACTTAAATGTGTGCAAACCCTCAATTCTGACACTATTACACTGAGGCACTGCCTCAGAATGGACCATCTGACAATGAGTCACTCCATCAGTATGGACTGTTTGACAATGAGGCACTAACACAGTACTTACCCTCTGATTGAGCTGCAATACCTCAGCAGTATCCTAAAACTGAGCAAACCCTCAATTCTGACAACATTACATTGAAGCCTCAGTGCCTACCCTCTGTTGTCAGTGGCTCTGTTGTAAGGCAATACCTCATTGCTGGAGGATCAGTCTTGAGACTGTGCCAGTATGGAAGGAGTGCCTAAAAACTGAGGGAGTGCCACACGATTAGAGATTCGGTGCTGAGTAAGTGCCTCATTGTCACAGAGTTAGTTCTGAGGCAGGGTCACATTACTGTAGGGTCAATTCTGAGTGAGTGCATTAGGACCAGACAGTAAATACTGAGTCAGTACCTCAATGCATTGGATTCAGAATTAATGGAGTACAATATGATTGGAAGTTCAGTCCTGAGGTATTGTAGCTCTGGCAAAGGGTCAGACCTGAGAGGGCAGTGTTTTACTGTCAGCGGATCAGTTCTGAGGCAGGACCTCATTGCTGGACGGTCAGATCTGAACGAGTGCCACATTGTCAGAAGGCCAGTTCTGAATAAGTGACTTTTTGTCAGAGGGTCAGTACTCAGTCAGTGCCTCATTTTGAGCAGATCAGAATTGAGGGTTTGCCACACTTTTAGAGATTCAGTCTGGAGATATTGCCGCTACACCACTAGTGGCGTCAGAATTGAGGGAGTGCTACATGATTAGAGGGTGAGAACAAAGATATTGTGGCTGTATCTGATGGTCTGTAAACAAACCCGAAAACAGTGACCCCTTTCAATAACCTGTAAAACACGGGGATCACTGTAAATAATCCCTAAAACACAGAGCCTTTTGTAGGAGTGCCTCAATGTAATGTTTTCAGAATTGAGGGAGTGCCACATGATTACAGATTCAGTGCTGACGGAGTAGCTCTTTGTCACAGGGTCAGTTCTGAGGCAGGGCTGCATTGCTGGAGCGTCACTTCTGAATAAGTGTATTAGTATCAGTACCTCGTTGTAGGGTCCGTACTTTATCAGGAACACAGTTACAATAATCTTTAATTATAAACTAATCTGAAATACTATTTGACCTGTTAAGATTACAATACTTCCTGAGTCGCCTATAGAATACGCAGTTGCTCTCCCTCTGTCTCTGGGTAAGTAAAGCTAGTTTCTTTCAGACTACTCTCAGAAATAAACACAGCCCTAACCCTAACCCTAGCCTCAGCCCTAACCCTAACTCTAACCCTAGCCTCAGCGCTAAACCCAACCGAACACTCGCCTCAGGCCTAACTCTAACCTCAGGCTAACCCTAACCATAACCCGTAGCCCCAACGCTGACCCTAACCTCAGCTCTAACCCTAACCTCAGCACTAACCCTAACCCTAACCCTAACCCTAGCCTCAGCTTAAACCCTCCCTACCTTCAGCCCTAATGCCGACCCTCAGACCTAACATCTAGTCTCAGCCCTAACGCGAGCCTCAGCCCTACTACTAACTATAGCCTCAGCCCTAAAATGAACCATAACACACAACCCCAATTAATCCTTAGCCTCAACCCTAACCCTCGCCTAAGCCCCAAGTCTAACCTCAGCCCTAACCTTACCCCCAACACTTGCCTGACAGAGAGTCAGTACTGAGGAAGTGCCTTAGTATCAGAGATTCAGTCCTGAGAATGCGCATCGTTTTCAGAGTGACCGTTCTGAGGCAGCGTCTCATTGTAATGGCGTCAGAATTGATGGAGCGCTACATGATTAGAGGCTCAGGATTAATAGATTGCAGGACTGTCGGTGGATCAGATCTGAGGTAGTGCCTCAATGGTGGATGGTCAGTCTTGAACGAGTTCAGAGGGTCAATGAAGAGGGAGTGTCTCAATATAATGGTGACAGAACTGAGAAAGGGCCACATGATTACAATGATAGGAAGTGCCTCATTGTCAGCAGGTCCATTCTGTGGTAGGTCCTCATTGCTGGAGGGTCAGTTCTGAAGCAGTGCGTCTTTGTCAGAGGGTCAATACTGAGGTAGTGACTCATAGTAAGGGGTTCAGAATTGAGGGAGTGCCACATGATTAGAGGGTCAAAACGGAGGTAGTGTGGCCGTATCTGACGGTCAGTCCTAAGGGAGTGCCATTGTTAGAAGGTCAGTTCTGAGAAACTGCCTCAATGTAATGGCATCAGAATTGAGGGTAACCACATAATTAGCAGGTAGAAACTAAGGTATTGCAGCAGCATCAGAGGGCCAGATCTGTAGGAGTGCATTATTTTCAGCGGGTCAATACTGAGGCACAGAACTGACTCTCTAACAATGAGGAAAATGAGATGCTGTTAGCCAATCCAGGCAAGTATTGAAGCAGTGTCAGAGGGTCAGGACTGCTGGAGAGCAGTATCGTCAGAGATTCAATACTGAGGTAGTGCCTCATTGTAAGAGGGTCAGAACTGAGGAAGTGCCTCACATTTATAGAGTCTGTATTGAGGTAATGCAGCACTGCCATAGGGTCAGAACTGTTGGGGTGCATTATTGTGAGAGGGTCAATACTGAGGCTGTGTGTCATTCTCAAGGGGTGAGACTTGTGGGAGTGCCACAAGATTGCAGCACTGTGAGAATGTCAGTCTGAGAGAGTGCCTCATTGTCAGATACTACCAACAATAGACCAACAATATCAATGAAGAAACAGAACAAACAATAAGACGACAGTAATCCCGACACTAACCAGAAGGAGCGAACTCAACACCCTCAACACATTGGAAAGACAGGCCCTGGAAGGACTGAAGAAGGACAAGAACATCACAATACTACCTGCAGACAAAGGGCGCATGACAGTGATACTGAATAAACGGGACTACATCTCTAAGGCATAGGCACTGTTCACCGACAAAAACACATACTGGCCAGAAAAACTGACCCGACACTGCAACTAGGCAACAAAATCCTCTGCACACTACAAAGACTTAAACAGACAGGACAGATCAACAAAGCAGACTTCTTAAACAGAAGGAACCAACACACCCCGATTCTACGGCCTCCCGAAAGTGCACAAGCCTGAAGTACCCCTTAGACCCATAGTCTCCCTACCTGGCACTCCATCACACATATTAGCCAAGGAACTACAAAGGAGACTCAGGCACCTAGTCAACAAGTCACCCCACTCAATTCACTCAGTCCAAGAATTCCTCAACTCCATCAAAGACACGAGGATAGAGGACGAAGAGGCCATGATATCAATTGATGTCACTGCCCTATTTATATCATTAGACATACCACGAGCAAGGGAAACAATGACAGCTCTACTGGAACAAGAGCGAGACCCTGGTGAAACCATCTCCACAGACAACCTATGCCTCACCACCCACTTCACTTTCAATAGTCAAACATACGAACATATCAACTGGACACCCATGGGACCACCTATCTCCGGACTCATAGCAGAGGCAGTGATGCAAAGACTAGAAAGGACGGCCCTTCCACTAATCCAACCAAAACTATGGATACGATACGTGGACGACATCTTTGTCATCATTAAACGGACCAAACTAGAGGAGACACACAAACTTATAAATAACACCCTTACTGAAATAAAATTCACCAGAGAAGAGGAGAACAAACAGCTCCCATTCCTGAACGTCATGGCAGAGCGCAAGGTAAATGGGGAACTGCAAACGAAAGTACACAGAAAAGTCACACACACAGACCAGGTACTGAACTTCAACAGTAACCATCCTAACACACACAAACGAAGCTGCGTGCGAACACTATTTAAACGGGCAACAACACACTACAGCAACACAGAACTACGCCAAGAGGAAGAAGAATACCTCTTCCAGTTTTCAAGGATAATGGATATCCAAAAAAACTGGGTCAGAAGATGCCTACACGAACAGCATCAGGAAGATACTACACACCCCGACACACACATCACACTACTACTACATCAGAACTAACCACAAGAATCTTATGACCACTGGGCATCAGAATGGCCTGCTGTGTTCATCCAGCTCTACACCTTGTTATTCTCAGACTATTTGACCTGATAAGTTTACAATACATCCCGAGTCTCCTGTAGAATACGCAGTTGCTCTCCCTGTCTCTGCCTCTGGGCATGCGAAGCTGCTTTCTTCCTTCCTGCCCTCAGAAATAACCCTAGCCCTAACGCGAACCCTCACGTAAGCCCAAAGCGTAACTTCAGCTCAAACCCAAGCCTCAGCCCAAACCTAAACCATGACCGTCAGCCCCAACGTTGACCCTAACCTCACCTCTAACGCTAGGCTCATCCCTATCCCTAACTCTAGGCTCGGCCCTAACGCAAGCTAACCATAGCCTTAGTCCTAAACCGAAACCATCTTCAGCCCTACTCCTAACCCTCAAACAGACGCCTGTAAATAAACCCTCAAACACAAAGCGCCCTGTACATAAACCCTAAAACACAGAGCTCGCTGTACATAAACCCTAAAACAGAGCCCCGTGTATATAAAACCTAAAGCACAGAGCCCCCTGTAAATAAACCCGAAAACACAGAGCTTCCTGTAAAACAAACCCTAAAACAGAGACCCCTTTCAATAACCTGTAAAACACGGAGCTCACTATAAATAGTCCCTAAAACACAGAGCATCCCTGTGAAGAATCTCCGACGCAGTCTCGTTTAAACAAACGCGAAAAAAAGAGTCCCCTGTAAGCGCAGAGACCCTTTTAAACAAACCCTAAGAAAGATCCCTCAGGAAGTAAAATGTAAAAGACAGAGCCCCCCGTAAGAAACCATAAAAGACAGAGCTACCTCTAAATAAACTCTGAAACACAGTATACCCTGCAAATCCTCCCTAAAACTGAGCCTCCCCTAAATAAACCCTAAAACACAGAGCCCTCTGCAAATAAACCCTGAAACAGAGACGCCTGTGAACAAACCCTAACAAACCCCTTTCAATAATCTGTAAAACAAGGAGCTCAATGCAAATAATCCCTAAAACACAGATCTGAGGCAGTGCCTCTTTGTCAAAGAGTCAGATTTGAGGGAGTGCCATTGGATGATAAGTTTTGGGTTATTGCAGCACTGTGAGAGTGTTGGAGTGAGATAGCTCCTCAGTGTCAGCAGGTCAGTTGTGAGGGAGTACCTCATTTAAATAGCGAAAAGTATGGCAAGATCGCAATTTTATGAATGAATGAATGAAATATGGTAATAGTAAACATAGTACGCTAGTGAGTGGTCAGTAAAGTTAAGAATGAATGGGAGCGCGATAGTAGTCATATGGAGCGCTTGTGGGTGCATTCGTGAAGAGGACCTTTAGTACAACAGTAAAGAGGCTTATGATATAGTGTCACACAAAAACCACAGAAAAGAATATTGTAAGGCGATTGACCCTGCATCACTAAAGACACGCCAACCAGACCCCGGAAGCCTTGTTCAGCGCTAACCGGTATGAGTAAACAGGGCAGACCGCAGAATATTCAGGGGCAAAGGTTACAATATAAACAAGTGAACACATGAGCGAACGTGTTTGAATCCGACTGGTAAATATGTGATACACAACGATTTGATGTACCTGACTGCCTAATTAGTTGAAAACCGAAAGAACTGCGAATGCTGCAAATCAGGAACAAAAACAAAGTTTCTGGAAAAGCCCAGCAGAACTGAGGGAGGGTCACCGGACCCGAAACGTTAGCTCTGTTTTTTCGCTTACAAATGCTGCCAGACCTGCTGAGCTTTTCCAGCAACTTTGTATTTTTTCCTGATTTGCAACATCCGCAGTTCTTTGGGTTTTTACTCAGTGTTTTAGGGTTTATTTACAGGGGACTCTATTTATAGCTAGCTCTGTCTTTTAGGGTTTATTTGTGAAGGGCCCTATCTTACAGACAGTTTACAGGTCGGCTAAGTATTGGGGTGCATTTACAGGTGCTCTGTGTTTTTCGCTTTATTTAGCCCTGTCTTTTACCTTCTACTTCCTGGGGGATGTGTGTTAAAGTTCATTTAAAGGGGTCTGTGTATTTGAGTGTTTTAGGGTTTATATACAAGGGGCTCTGTGTTTTTGGGTTTATTTACAGGAGGCTCTGTTTTAGGGATGCTGTAATCGTGTGGTACTCCATCAGTTGTACCCCCCATGTATAGGATGGACTGAAGAGCGAAATTTGTTGATATTTGAGAGCTGCATGACTTTGAACATTCCTGTATGTACAGTTAACTTTTTTTTCCTGTAATTGGTTGCTTTTCTGTGCCGAGCTGTTTGTTACACCGTATAAGAGAGGGAGTTTCATTCCAAGTTGCTGGACTTAAACTCGGACCAAGATCACGAACGGTGCCAGGAATAACCTCAGCCTCCAGGCCAGCCATTGAATGAGGGGGCCGTCATGGCCAGAAGAACATGAGCCTTATTGTTTATTCCTCTCTTTTTCATTCTTTTCATTTACTCTTTCTTCATCTTTTATTTCCTCAATAAATGTTCATCTTTCAGAAAATTGCTATTGTCGAGCATTCTCTTAACTGCATTTAACAGAATCATAATATATCGGTGCTGATCCTACGATAATGAGGCACTGATATATTGAAGCACTGTCAGATCTTCAGTGCTGAGCTATTGCAGAACTGAGAGTGGGTCAGAACTGAGGGAGTGCATTACTGTCAGAGGGTGAACGCTGAGGCAGTACCTCATTATGCAGGTGTCAGAATTCAAGGAGTGTCCCTTGATTAGAGGGTCAGCACTGAGATATTGCAGCTCTGAGAGCAGGTCAATTCTTAACCAGTGCCTCATTGTCAAGTGGTCAGTGCTGAGGCAGTGACTCAATGCTGGATGGTCAGTCTTGAGGAAGTGCCTCATTGTTACAGGGTCATTACAGAGGGTAAGTCTCAATGTAATGGAGACAGAGCCACATGATCAGAGATTCAGAGCTAAGGGATTGACTCAATCACAGGGTTGTCCTGAGGCAGTCCCTCTTTGTCAGAGGTTTAGTTCTGATGGAGTGCATTTGTCAGAGGCGGTCAATACTGAGCCAGTGCCTCATTGTAGTGGGGTCAGAACTGAGAGGGTGTTAAACAATTATCAGGTCAGTTGTGAGGTGTTACAGTTCTATCATGGGGTCAGTGCTGAGGGAATGCCTCATTGCCAGAATATCACTATTGAGGTATTGAAGCACTGTCCGAGCATCAGGGCTTAGGGAGTGCCTCATTGATGCTGTAAATAAAGTATAATAGTGATGTGCAGTACTTCCGTAATATTGATAATGAAGCTTTCCCTCAGTACTGACCCTCAGAGTGCTGCTCTACCACAGCACTGACACTCTAATCCTGTAGCACTGACTCAATTCTGACCTCAGTCCTGACCCTCTGATCATGAGGCACTCACTCAGTTGTGACCCTCTTACATTGACATTGCAGATCTTCCTCATTGTTGACCCTGTCGCAGTGCAGAATTCACAGTGCGGCATACTTTTAACACTGAACGTCTGATAGTACTACGGGGAGCTGACTCTGACAGTGCAGCATTCTCTCAGTATTGACCCACTGACAGTATTTAGGGGAGTGCTGCACTGTCAGAGGGTCAATGATGAGAGAGTGCTGCCCTGTGAGAAGGCCTGTACTGAAAGAGAGCCGCCCTGTCAGAGGGTCTATATTAAGGGAGAGCTTCATGTGAGGAACAGTCAGTCATGACAGAGTGCTGCACTGTCAGATGGTGAATATTAAGGGTGTGCTACACAGAGGGGGGTCAGCACTGAGCGAGTGCAGCAGTGATGAGGGGTCAGCACTGAGGGAGTGCTGCACTGAGTGGGGATCAGCACTGAGGGAGTGCTGCACAGAGGGGGTCAGCACTGAGGGAGTGCTGAACAGAGGGGGTCAGCACTGAGGGGCGGTCAACACTGAGGCGGATCAGCACTGAGGGAGTGCTGCACTGTTAGAGGGTCAGTGCTGTGAGACTGTAGCACAGTCAGAGGGTCAGTATTGAGGAAGTGGCGCACTGAGGGGGCTTGGCACTGAGGGAGTGCTGCACTAAGGGCAGGCGTCACCATTGAGGGAGTGCTGCAGTGAAGGAGTGCTGCACTGAGGGGTTTCTGCACTGATGGAGCGCTACACTGAGGGTGTGCTGCACTGAGGGAGAGCCAATATTACGGAAGTACTGCACTGTCCGAGCATCAACAATAAGGGTGTGCTACATTCTCCGAGGGTCATTGTTGAGGAAGTGCTGCATTGTTGGAGAGTCAGTACTGAGGGTGTGCTGCATGGTCAGTGGGTCAATATAATGGGACTGCTGCACTGTTGGAGGGTTGATATTAAAGAGATGCTGCACTGTTAGACAGTCAATATTAAGGAAATTTTGCACTGTCAGAGGACCAATATTAAGGGAGTGCTACACTATCAGAGGGTCAGTGATGACGGAGTCCTGCACAGTCTGAGGGCGAATATTAAGGGTGTGCTGCAATGTCAGAGGCTCAAAATTCAGGGTGTGTTACAATGTCAGAGGGTCAATATTCAGGGTGTGCTACACTGTCAGAGAGTCACTACTGGGGGACAGCTGCGCTGTCAGAGAATCAATATTAAGGGTGTGCAGCGCTGTATGGAGTCACTGTCAGTGTGTTGACAATAGGGGACTGCTGCATTGTCAGAAGACCAATATTAAGGTGGTGATTCATGTCAGAAGGTCAACATTAAGGGAGTGCTGCACTGTCTCAGAGAGTTGCTACCGTCAGGGGTCGCACTGAGAGGGTGCTGTACTTTTGGAGAGTCAGTATTGAGGAAGTGCTGATTTGTTGGAGAGTCAGTAGTAAGAGAGTACAGCACTGTTGGAGGGTCAATTTGAGGGTGTGCTATGCTGTAGGAGGGTCAATAATGAAGGAATTCTGCACTGTCAGAGGGTTAAAATTAAGGGAGTGCTACTGTTTCAGAAAGTTAATGTTGATGCGGGGGGAGTTGCGTAAAGTGGTGATGGGTAAGTGGTAAGTCATGCTACACTATTGAAGGGTCAGCACTGAGAGAAAGCCATCCTCTCAGAGGGTCAATATTAAGGGAGAGCTTCACTGTCAGGAGGTCAATGTTAAGAGAGTGCTCCAGCATTGAGGCTCAATATTAAGTGACTGCTACACTGTCAGAGGGTCAATGATGAGCCGGTTCTGAAGTCTTGCGGAGTAAGTACCAAGGGAGTGCTGCATTGTCAGTGTCATCACTGAGGGAGCTCCACACTGTCGGAAGGTCAATATTTAGGAAGTGCTGCACTGTCAGAGGGTCACCACTGAGGGAGTACTGCACTGTCAGAACAGTCAGCCATGACAGAGTGCTGCACTGTCAGAGGGTCAATATTAAGGGTGTGCTACGCAGAGTGGGGTCAGCAACTGAGGTTGTGCTGCACTGAGGGGGGCAGCACTGCGGCAGTCCTGCACTGAGCGGGGTCAGCACTGAGGGAGGTCAGTACTGAGGGTGTGCTGCACTGAGGGGGTGCTGCACTGAGGGGGTGCTGCACGGAGGGGGTGCTGCACGGAGGGAAGTCAGCAATGAGGGAGTGCTGCATAGAGTGGGGTCAGCACTGAGGGAGTGCTGCACTGAGGGAGTGCTGCACAGAGGGAGTGCTGCACAAAGGGGTGTCAGCACTGAGGGAGTGCTGTACAGAGGGGTCAGTACTGAAGGAGTGCTGTATAGAGGGCGGCCAGCATTGAAGGGAGGTCAGCACTGACTGGGTCAGTACTGAGGGAGTGCTACACTGAGGGATTGCTGCACTGAGGGGGCGTCAGCACTGAGGGGGCATCAGCACTGAGGGGGCGTCAGCACTGAGTGGGTCATCACCAAGGGCGTGCTGCACTGAAGGAGTGCTGCACTGAGCGGGTGCTGCTCTGCGTCAGGTCATCACTGAGGGAGTGCTTCACTGTGGGGTGTCAGCTGTGAGGGTCTCTGGGAGGGTCAGTGCTGTGAGACTGTCTGAGGGGTGTCAGCACTGAGGGAGTGCCGCACTGAGGGAGTGCTGCACTGAAAGAGTGCTGCAAAGAGGGAGAGTTGCACTGAGGGGTGCCAGCACTGAGGGAATGCTGCACTGAAGGGGGTCATCACTAAGAGGGGGTCAGCATTGAGTGGGGTCACCACTGAGGGGTGTCAGCACTGAGGGGGTGCTGTACTGAGGGGGGTCAGCACTGCGAGTGGTCAGCACTGATGGGGTAAGGACTGAGGCAGTGCTGCACTGAGTGAGGTCAGCACTGAGGGAGTGCTGCACTGAGGGAGTGCTGCAATGAGGGTTGTCAGCACTATGGGAGTGCTTCACTGAGGAGTGTCAGGTGTGAGGGTGTACAGCACTGTTGGAGGGTCAGTGCTGTGAGACTATCCGAGGGTCAGTATTGAGGAAGTGGCGCACTGAGGATGGTCAGCACTGAGGGGAGTCAGCAATGAGGGAGTGCTGCACTGAGAGGGGTGTCAGCACTGAGGGAGAGCTTCACTGAGTGGTGACAGCCATGAGGATGCATTGCAGTGCTGTGAGACTGTCTGAAGGTCAGTATTGAGGAAGTGGCACACTGAGCGGGGTCAGCACTGAGGGAGTGCTGCACTGAGGGAATGCTGCACTGAGGCGGGTCAACACTGAGGGGGCATCAGCACTGAGGGAGTGCTGCACTGAGAGGGTCATCACCAAGGGAGGGCTGCACCGAGGGAGTGCTGCACTGAGGGAGTGCTGCACTGAGGGAGTGCTGCACTGAAAGGGGCCAGCACTGAGGTAGTGCAGCACTGAGGTAGTGCTGCAGCACTTGAAGAGGTCAGCATTGACGGTGGTCGGCACTGACGGGGTCAGTAGTGAGGAAGTGCTGCACTGAGGGCGGCCAGCACTGAAGGGAGGTTAAAACTGAGGGAGTGCTGCACAAGACAGGAGCCATAAGTGAGGTTGTGCCACACGATCAGGGGGTCTGGACTGAGGTATTGCAGCACTGTGAGAGGGTCACAACTGAAAGAGTGCCTCGTTGTCAGAGGATCGGTACTGAGAGTGGGCATCATTGTCCGATCGTCAGTATTGACACAGTGCCTCATACCATTTGGGTCAGAATTGCAGGAGTGCCACACAAATAGAAAGTCAGTGCTGAGATATTACAGCTCCATCAGAGGGTCAGTACTGAGGTTGTGCCTCATTGTAATAAGGTCAGTACTGAGTTAATGAAGTACTGTCAGAACTCTAGTACTGAGGGAGTGCCTCATTGTCAGGTGCTCAAAACCGTAGGAGTGCATAATTGTCAGAGGGTCAAATCTTGGACAGTGCCTTATAATGGAGGGATCAAAAGTGAGCGAGTGCCACATGTTTAGAAGATCAGTAGTGAGGTATTTCAGTGCTGTCAGAGAGTCAGAAGTGTGGCAGGGAGTCATTATAAACAGGCCAGAAGGGAGGATTTGACATACGATTCAGGTTCAGTACTGAAGTATTGCAGAGCTGAAAGGGGGTCAGAACTGGATGTGTAACTCATTATCAGAGGATCCGTTCTGAAGCAAATCCTAAATGTAATGGCATCAGAATTGAGGTTTGGCCACACATCGAGATGGTCCGAACTGAGGAGCTACAGCTCTACCAGAGGGTCAATACTGAGGGAAGCCTGATTTTAAGAGGGTTAGAATTGTGGTAGTGCATCATTGTCAGATGGTCAATATTGAGGAAGTGCATCATTCTCATGGGGTTAAAATTGCAGGATTGCCACACGATTATTGGGTCAGTGTTGATTATAGCAGCACTGTGAGAGTGTCAGAATGAGGGAGAAGCTCATTGTCAGAGGATCAGTGCTTGGAGAGTGCATGATTGTCAGACTGTCAATATTGAGGCACTGCCTCATTGTTATGAATTGAGGGTGTGCCAAACGATTAGCGGGTCAGACTGAGGGAGTGAGTCATTTTCAGAAGATCCGTCCTGAGGGAGGGAGTCTCTGTCGGAGGTCCATCCTGAGGCAGTGCCCCAATGTATTGCGGTCAAAATTAAGATTGTACCATAAATTTAGAGGGCCAGTACTGAGATATGGCAGTTCTATCAGAGGGTCAGAACTGAGGTACTGATCCTCCAATCATGTGGCACTTCCTCAATTCTGACACCTCCATTCTGCTGCACTGTCAGAGGGTCAGTAATGATAGATTGCATCCTTTTCACAGGCTCAGTTGTGAGGCAGTGCCTCATTGTTTTAGGGTTAGAATTGAGGGTGTGCCACACGATTAGAGGGTTAGGACTGAGGTATTGCAGCACTGAGAGATGATCACAACTGAAGAATTTCCCCATTGTCAGAGGATTGGTACTGGGGGAAGGCATCAATATCAGACGCTCAATACTGAGGCTGTGCCTTATACCATTTCGATCAGAATTGCAGCAGTACAATGTGATTAGAAAGTCAGTACTGAGATAATGCAGATCTCTCAGAGGATCAGTATTGAGGGAGTGCCTCATTGAAAGATGGCCAGTACTGAGTTCATGAAGCACTGTCAGAACGTCAGTACTGAGGGAGTGCCTCATTGTCAGGGGCTCAGAATTGAGAGAGTGCATAATTTTAAGAGGGTCAATTCTCATGCAGTACCTGTTAACGCAGGAGTCAGAATTGAGGGAGTGCTCCTTGATTATAGAGTGTCGTGAGGTATTTCAGCACTGCCAGAGGGCCAGATCTGTGGGAGTCCATTATTGTCAGAGGGTCAAAACTGAGGCAATGCCTCATTCCAGTAGGGTGAGAATTGAGGGTGGACCAAATGATTAGATAGTCAGTACTGACATATTGCAGCTCTATGAGAGGATCAGTACTGAGGGAGTGCCTCATTGAAAGAGGGTCAATACTGAGATAATAATGCACTGTTGGAACTTCAGTACTGAGAGAGGACATCATTGTCAGAGGCTGGGAACAATGGGGGTGCATTATTGACAGAGGGGCACTCCTCAGGCAGTGCCTGCTAGCACAGGGGTCAGGAGTGAGGGAGTGCTGCAGAGTTGGAACGTCAGTACTGAGTCATCTCAGCACTGTCAGACAGTGTGAACTGTGGGACTGCATTATTGTCAGAGGTCAAAACTGATGCAGTGTCTCACTATAAAGGGGTCAGAATTGAGGGAATGCCGCACGATTAAAGGATCAGTCATGAGGTATTGCAGCACTGAAAGAGGGTCAGCACTGAGTGACTGATTGTCAGGGTGTCCATTCTGAGGCAAATCCAAAATGTGCTGGTGTCCGAACTGAGTGTTTGTGACACATTTAGAGGATCAGTACTGAGGTACTTCAGCTCTATCAGAGGGTGAGAGCTGGGAGAGAGTCCCATTATCAGTCAGTACGCTGAGTTCTGATGTATGCCTCATTGTAAGAGTGTTACAACTTTTGGAGTGCATCACTGTCGATATTCAATAATGAGGTAGTGCCTCATTCTCATGGAGTTAGAATTGAGGGAGTGCCACACGATTACAGGGTCAGTGTTGATGTGTAGCACTGTGAGAGGGTCAGAATGCGGGAATGCCTCAATGTCAGTGGATCATTGCTAAGGGAGTGCATGATTGTCAGACAGTCAATATTGAGGCACTGTGTCATTGTAATAGGGTCAGAACTGAGGTCATGTGAAATGACTAGAGGTTCAGGACTGAGACAGAGTAAGAACTGTGGGAGTGACTCATTGTCAGAGGATCCGTCCTGAGAGAAAGGCTCATTGTCAGGCACAATAATGAGATATGGCAGCACTGTAAGAGAAGCAGGCAGTGGAGCCTCATGGTCGGAGGGTCAGTACTGAGGGAGTGCCTCATTGCCAGAGTGTAAATATCCAGGTAATGCCAGGTAAGGGTGTAAGAATTTATTACCGTGTAGATTGGTTGGGTTTGTCACTGGTGTTTTGTTACACTGAGTTATGAAACCGGAATTATTCTGGCTGCGAATCTGACTTGACAGGAATCATTTTGAGAGTGAATCGTAAGAATCTGCAGTCATAATGAGTGTGAATCTGAATAGATGGGTGTCGTGCTCAGTGAGAACCTGACCAGACTGGAGTCATTTTGAATGTGAATATGCTTCGAACGGTTTCATTCTGAATGTGAATCTGATTAGAATTAGAATTAGATTTTACTTTCACATGTAGTCAAGTGTAGGTAGTACAGGAGTTCAATAAGAAATGCACAAAGTCGCTAATTTCTGACATCATCTTGGTTAAAAAGAAGAAACAGAATTCTTAAAAAAAAAGCAGAAATAGAAGGAACGGGGCCAAAGGAGGTGAAAAATGTCCAGTTCATAGAGTCCCTACAGTGTGGAAACAGCCTTTCAGCCCATGTCCACACTGCCCCGCTGAAGAGCATCCCACCCAGACCCATTCCACTACCCCTGTGTTTCCCATGTCTAACCCGAAGCAGTAACTTAACCTGGGGCATCCCTGGACACCATGGAACACTTTAGCATGGCCATGCCTCCAACCCTGCACATCTTTAGACTGTGGGAGGAAACCGGAGCACCCGGACGAAATCCATGCAAGCACGGGGAGTATGTGCAAACTCCAAACAGACAGTCACCCAAGGGTGGAATTGAACCCGAGTCCCTGGCACCATGAGGTAGCAGTGCTAACCATTGGGGCACACCAATGGAGAAATTCCCGGTTCTGGAAAGACAGTTTATCCTCAGGGATGGAGTAGCTGGATCACAGGTGGGAGCGCTCTCTATTGCATTTGGAAAACAAGTGGAAAATCAAACAACGGACGTGTGTAGGAATTATATCCAGTTTGTTTTTATTTGTCTTCCTGACTGCGGCAACAAGGTCACAAAGCTTTTGGACTAAGCCCAGAAAAATATTCATGCTTGCCCACTCATGGGAAACGTCACATCAATGCTTAGGGCTATTATAAATTCAGGCTCCTAAATTAGACGTCATGTTATCTCAGTTTTTGTGTTTTGTTTGAGGGAATAGTGAGGTAGTGGGCATAAACAGCATTATCTAGACCATAGTAGGTAAAGATTTATATGGCAATATTCACTTCCAAAGCGTTGTCATAGTGTTTCACCACCAGCGCACCACATAAGAAGAAACTTCTTCAGCCAGAGAGTGGTGAATCTATAGAATTCACTGCCACAGAAGGCTATGGAGGCCAGGTCATTGAGTACATTTGAGATTGAGATAGATAGGTTCTCGATTATCAAGGGGATCAAGGGTTACGGTGAGAAAGCGGGAGAATGGGGTTGAGGAACTTATCAGCTATGATTGAATGGCAGAGCAGACTCGATGGGCCGAAAGGCCTAATTTCTGCTCCTATGTCTTATCGTCTTATGGTCACATTTGCATCTTGACCTTTATTCCCCCACAAAACATGAACGTTCCAAATGGAAATGTAGCTATTTACGTTTTTGCAACGTAAATAGTTTGCCTTTTGCAATTTTGATTTAAAGGATATACATTGACCAGATAATGGTTCTAATTTGCTTCAGGACTGTGCTTTGAAATATGTAACCTCTGTCTGAGAAAGAAAATGCAAGATGTTCACATTGTTCCACTTGAGGGATGCCACATAAAACACCTCGTTACAGAAGAAAAATTTCAGGCATGACTGGCCAGGAATGGAACAAGAACCCATGGCAGACCGATTTAGAAGCCAAGAGTGTAAATAAAAGTGTTACAATTCATCCACATGCAACAAACATGAGCAAATCAGACAAAAATTAACTGGGTATTGACTGGCATGAAAATCCCCTTATTTTGCAAATTTAATGAATTTGAACATTACATAAAAAGGATACATTAATTCATTTGTTATCTGTTCTCTATTTTTTTTGCTGTGTCACTGCATAAATGCAAGTATTTGTGCAACAACTCAGGATCTGAAGCATCAATCCAAGCTCTCGTACAAAAGGTGGTAGATATACATAGTAATACCCCAAATATAACATATGAAGCCACATTTAGTATAACATGAATGTTGCATATAATAGGATGAAATTCCCAGAGATAGCAAACAATAAAATGATGGATTTTCTTCTGCTCACCAACTCTGGATCTCTGGGACTCTCTCCACTTGTGACTTCAGATCCTCGTGCACGCTCTGCTGGCCAATAAAATATATCTGACAATCAAGATAGTATTATGCAGTATTATGGCAAATAGTATACATGGGTTCAGAACGTAATGAAGAAGTTCAGCAACAGTCCGCAAATTTGAATACAGCACACCAAAATGTTTCATAACAGAACCATGGCATAGTTGCTAATTTGGAGTGAACTTGTAACAAAACATACCAGAAAATATTTTCTTAAACAGCTGGACATGGTTATTATTCCCATAGAAGGCCAAGTGTGGTGGTGGGAGGGTGTTTTCCAGGCTGGAGGTCTGTACCAAATGGTCTTCCGCAGGGATCCATCATGGGACCTCTGCTCTTAATAATATGTATAGATGACTTGAATGAAAACATAAGTGGGTGGATTAGTAAGTTTGCAGACGACCCAAAGATTGGTGGAGTTGTGGACTGTGTAGAAGGTTGTCAAAGCATACAGCGGGACATAGATCAGTTGCAGATGGCAAGTGTGAGGTGCTGCATTTTGGGAGATCAAATGTTAAGGAAAATTATACGGTTAATTGAGGACCTTGAACAGCATTGATGTACAGAGGGATCTTGGGGTTCAAGTCTTTAGCTCCGTGAAATTG